>NC_086008.1:8597500-8897500 GCF_030014385.1 Trichomycterus rosablanca | reverse complement strand
TATAGTAACTTAATAGAATAGAATGCCTTTATTTGTCATATATACATATACAGATGTACAGTACAATGAAATTCTTTCTTCACGTATCCCAGCTTGTTTGGAAGCTGGGGTCAGAGTGTAGGGTCAGCCATTGTACAACAGCCCTGGAGTAGAGAGGGTTAAGGGCCTTGCTCAAGGGCCCAACAGTGGCTGCATGGAAGAGCTGGGATTTAAACTCTCAACTTTTCAGTTGATAGCACAAAGCTCTACTCACAAGGCTACCACTGCCCCTTAAGGTAGCTTTTCCAGTGCATCCATGATCGGTGATTCTGTATGTCTTTATTAAATAAGCGATCATACATGACTCAACATCTCTGCTTTTGTCAAATTGTCTAACCATTGAATTTAAATGAACAACAACAAAATGTTTGACGGACAGCAAATACAAGGCTTTCGGAATACTCAGATGTCCACAATCATACCATGAGTCTAATTACTTAGGTTACAGCATTTGTAAGGCATGTCTGGTAACAGTGTGAGAGCATGTTGTAGTGAAAGCCAGTGCTGACTTGTTTGATAGCCTGTACGTCGAGGCAGCCGTGTTGCTTTCCGCAGCACACACCTGGATAGGATTTCGTTCACCTGATCTGGAAATTCTGTCTCCTATTACCCAAGACGTTTGTTTATAACCATTTCAAGCCCCGGACAAAATGTTAACTAGTTTACACTAAGGAAATCAATTTGGCAGCGATCCAATTGTGGTATCTACAAATGGAGCTCCAAAGAGAGTCTGTAGCATTATTAATCGCAACCTGTAATCCCTACAATAAAATGACTTTACATTTGCTTCTCCTTTGGGAAGAGACTGCAGGATAAACAGTAATTTTAAGTTAACACATAGAGTCGATGACTGGGAGGCATTTGTTCAGTAATTTGCATATAACTGCTCAATTTAACTGCTACTCACACAGCTGCGGCTCAAAATACTCAGGTATGTAATATCCTGACATAAGTATCTTTATCTGATACTCGAAACATAAATTAAACCATTTCATTGCTAAACATGGCAATGTTCAAATAAATTCCTTTTACTGTGTGGATAACCTGGTGAGACCTGAGTGCTGTAGCCAAAATATGCTGTATTCACTAACTATTTCACTGTGAATTACAGTCGGGCATCCTGTTACTAACTGGGAGCTGTTTATATGCCAACCGCCAATGGGACGATATGAGGTGACCTTCTGTTTTGAGGTTTCAAACAAGAAGAACAATTGTGTGCATGGTAACCTTGTTAGCACATAATCTATTTGTGATCATACTTTTACATTACTGAGTAAACCAGTCATCTCGTCACCCATTAGGACTGTAATAGATTTAGAGATAAGCGGTCACTAGGACAAACTCTAGGGATGACTGTACTTTGTGTTTCACATATGAAATGGCAACTGCACTACACTCGAGTCTGACAGCTCGCGAGTTTAAATCTCTGTGCTGTTGACCTAGCCGGGTGTCAAACAGGCACAATTGGCCGTGCCTGAAAGAGGGAGATCAACAGCGTTCCTCATTTCTGCAAATGTGACCTTGGCTGCTGGCCGACGCACCTGCACATCGGGTAGGAATCAGGGTTTTTTAAACATTTTTTCAAGCTGCCCACAATTTGTCCATGATTTTTGCTGCGACCCAGGCAAGTGAAATATACTTAATTACTAAAAATGGTGGCAATCTGGTCCCACTGTGGTTTACAAGATGTAAAGTAAAGCCTCCACCAGGGGGCGTTTGTGTGCAAGTTTATTTCGTTTTATGTACCTTTTTTTTCTTAAAAAAAACCCTGGGATAATGACTCTGAATAGTATAGCATGTCTCTATGTATGTGATAGGACTATTATGGACACTAATAAACTAATAAAAATTTACATTTGGTAAATATTGTGTCTATATAAAGATCTAAATCACTGATACTGCATTTAATTACTGAGTATAAGATATGGGTGCAACACTACTTACATGCATGTACATTCACATCCTGTTTACTGTTTGTGTTGTATACACTTACTCTCTAAACTTTAATCAAATTCTCATTGTGTTTATGAACGCTCAACATGTGGGACTTCACTGATGTTTTTCTTCTTACTGTGACCATGTTTACATTTCAGCTGCATTTGTTTTAGATGTATTTCATGTACGGCTTTTCACTGACCATCTCCATATGGACCTCAAAATGTGATTATCTATGAGTACAAGCACTTCAAAGCTTTCTGCAGCTTTCTAACTGATGATCTGACATCTGTAACATATGCAAACAGTTAAGCAATTGTTAGTGTTTATTACATAATTTATGCATATTAAGTTCATTATTGATGCAAGGAAGGAACTGTTTAAATAAAGAGGTGATCTGCTGTCCAACAGTTATGCAACACTATAAAAAGGTTTTTCATTTATTCATTTTCATTCATTCACCTGGTCAGGACTGTAATTGGTCTAAAGCCTATTACAGAAACACTGGTTCTTTTACCCAAACCAATTAGGAGCATGTTTCAGGTGGAAGAAAACCAGTAAGAACTCATGTTGCTGTGCCACATCTACCAGCTGCACCACCAATGGAGCATGACACAATCACATGTGCCAAATTACCTACTGGCATGTATTGGGCAGGGCATTATGCAGTACACCCATCTAAAAACATCTGGAGTTAGTAAGTGTTCCTTTCATATGTTAATGTTCATGTGTTTGGTATGTACGAACTGCTAGTAAATAAGATGCTTCTTCCTTGGATTGGGTATTTGTTGTTTTTTATTTTGCTATTATTTTTAAGTTGCAGAATAAACTCTAGCAATTTACTTGTATTTTATTCTGAATCTGTAGTAAAAAATAAATTGTTAGCATAAGCATTACTGACCAGTTCTGGCTTAAAGAACACCAGCAAATCAATTTACCTGGCTAAGGACTGGCTCTTTATTTGAGGAGCTGTCAGGAAACAGTTCCAGATTAGTCCTCACCAAGGGAGGGTTAAATAAATAAATGTGAGTGATACCCAATTGAGTGAAGCCAATCGCTTAACTCATACACCAAATAGGACAGTTGATGCTTTTCTCCAAGTGCATGATCAGCAATATTAGTGGAGGAGGAAGTACCTGTTAGCCAGTACTCTCCCAAATCTGTATTACAATAGACTGGGAATTTGTCAAGATTAACTTGGGACAAAAATGGTTTTGAAATGTAATTAATTATGTGCGTGATTTATCTAAAGAGGGGTAAAAATCAAGCGAACACTCCTGGTTTACCACCTGAAGCTCTGCTCTGCAATTCATTCAGCGCCTAACACCATTAGCCTCTGTAATTGCCACAATTGGCTTTAAAGTTCCTCTCATGCTGGGTGTTTGTTGCCGACGGGACTAATTAATTATGAGCTGCCACACCAGGCCCTCCAAACTCATCCATCCTATCCGAACAGAATGATTAAGAGACTGTGGGCAGGAACTACAGGGCTTGAACTGTTCCAGGCAGGCGTCTACAACCAAGCAGTCAAATACCTAAAACATCCTGAGCACCCCATTAGTGTTGCTCTGACCTTTTTCAGGCAGCAGATACCGATCAGATGACATCTTACTTGACCGCTCATTCTATTTACAATATGTGCTAGTTTTCAAACGGAGGCACATCTGCCTAACGGTTGGTAGAATAAAAAAGCGGCAGCTCACACTTTCAAGCCGATCAAAAACATCTGAGCCAAAGTAAAGAAAATGTAATGCCGTCGGTCTGACGATGTGGCTGGCACAAACAAAACGGAGCTCGCAAATTGTTCCTGGGAGGCTACATGAGGGCATGCAGGAATAATTAAACATCGGTGGCACATGTGTATGAATGGAGAATGAAAGGAAATAGTAGCAGTCTGATGCCAGCCTGAGGAGTGGTGGCATATTTGTAGATTATCTGCTCAGTTTTCTAGGACTTAAACTGTATAAATAAAGTAGATTTAATAGAATAGTTGTAACAAGCCTAGTAGTTCTGTTTCACTCTTTATGCAATGAGACAGCTAATCACGGGTGCTTTTCAGATGCTTATGCATACATGTTGGACTTTTTGCTAATCCAATATTTACACTTGCTGTAAATTAGGCAATGGCTGACAAAATGCTTGTGAGGAAGACAGGTGAGGGTATGGCCAAACAGCCTAGCTACTAGTACACTTAATGATTCTGAATAAAAATAAGGAGGGTTGCATCGGGAAGGGCATTTGGCATAAAAATTGTGCCAAATTAGGTATCCAGAATGATGGGTGGATGGATGGATTGGTGGATGGGTGGATGAATGGGTGGATGAATGGATTGGTGGATGGATGGATTGGTGGATGGGTGGATGGATGGATTGGTGGATGGGTGGATGGATGAATGGATTGGTGGATGGATGAATGGATTGGTGGATGGGTGGATGGATGGATGGATTGGTGGATGGGTGGATGGATGAATGGATTGGTGGGTGGATGGACGGATTGGTGGATGGGCGGATGGATGGATAGATTGATGAATGGATTGGTGGGTGGATGGATGGATGGATTGATGAATGGATTGGTGGGTGGATGGATGGATGGATGGATGGATAGATAGATACTTTATTTATCCTAAAGGAAACTATTAAGTCTGGTGTAAAGAAACTCCAGTGGCCCTGCACAAACCCCAGAGTGAATAAACCCCTGAATAAATTGCAAGGTTTACTATGAACATCAGTGCCTGATCAGCCAAATGCACTTTTGACAGAATTTTATACTCAAAGGTTGAAAACAGTATAAGAGTATTGACAACCTCAGCACTTGTCTCTGGTCAGTGAGGCATAATGTCAGAGATGAGATGTCTGACTTTCTGTTTACAGCCTTGTGGTGCGAGTCCTGCTGTGAAGTTAACAGTTCGAATCACACATGAGCGAGGTGTTTATTTTCTAAAACTCCCAAGCCTGTCTTCTCTGCTGACTGGTCGAAACACTAAATCAAAACTGGCTTAGCTGAGCTTTCAAACACAAAGTACCGCAATTCCGTGCTGAGCACAGAATGTTGGAAAACGTACCAGGCATTAGTTAGATCCAAGTGCCAGGCAAAAGGGGAACGTTAAATGCTAAAGCATATATTAGTGCTTGCATTAATCACAGCAGTCAGCAGGGGTCATTAGCACCAGTCAAACATTGCAGTGATGAATACTTCCTCAGATTGCTGCTCCAATTACAAGATTTATCTTCCTGCCTTCATATAACATTGTAAGTTATCTGAAACAGGAAACATGAAAGGAAATGCAACGACTGACAAAATGCTGGGGTCGTTTATCAGCGTTGATAGATTAGTACGGCTGTCCAGCTCACACTCCATGTACAGAAATCTGCTTAATATATGAACTGTATACAATGTATACATGCGGCTTACTACTCCACTGACGTGCCACCCGAAATTGGTAATTAGTTTCCGTTCAATCAGTTTCTCTACATAAATGACTGCTTTACTCCAGAAAAAGAACTCAAAGAATGACTGATATTTCCATGTTTGAGGTTTGCACAGTCAAACATTCCACTCTGACCTTCAAAGCAGATACAGAATGACCTTTTTCTTTTGACATCATGCATGTTTGTGCTTTCACATGATCTAACGCCACTCTCTAACACGTACTCTGTGACCTTTCACATACCAAAGTATGCTTTAAGTCAACTCATCAATTACGGGGCCAGACGGTTTGCAGTTGATCAATTTTTCCCGAGCCGCTGAGCTTTTGCGAATGGACCGTTCTCTCATTTGGCATTTGCAGCGTTTGTGGAATGTAACACTGAGGTGTGGTGTGTGTGTGTGTGTGTGTGTGTGTGTGTGTGTGTGCATGTGTGCACGTGTGGGATAAGGAAAGGGGGGGTTGTTGCAGGCTGGGTACAGGGGGATGGGTGCAGAGCTGCTAAAAACCTATTTTCCCTGCTGCACAACCAGCACTGCTCTGAAGAATTGGATGTTGCCAAATCTGATTTGATTTAAGATGATTCAGCTTTAACTTTTCTAGTGAACCTTGCCAATTATACACTATTAAAATCTTTTAAGGGTAATAAATGAACAGTTACACTGGTGGCATTATCACTGCACTGTCAACAGGGTGGAATAAGGTCCTGGAGACCTTGGATTGGTCACTGTCTGTGGGCTTTCTTAATGTCTGTCTGGGTTTGCATTGAAAACTTGCCTGTAAGTGGATGGCTTTAATGTACCCCTAAATGTGAATGGGTGTATGATGCCCTAAGATGGACTGGCAGCCAATTCAGGGTGTATTCCTGCCTTGCACCTACTTCTAGGCTAGGTTCCTGACCCATCTTGACCCTAGCTAGAATAAAACTAGTATGCATTTTTTTTTGGTGCTTAAGTGTTTACAGTATAATGTATAATTCTGGCCTTAATCGCTACCTTTCGCCCAGGGCACTGAGTCGGGAGCAGCTGTTACCCCCAGGATCATCCCCATCCCCACCCCAGCCCCTCCACTTGCGCGAGCTCAGCCGGCGAAACCGAACCCTATTAGAGAGTAGGGCAAGAGGCAAATTAACCACTTCAGCTTCCAGACGATATACAGAACAAGGCGGCGAGAAATAGACTCCCTTACCCGAAAATGAGGTACAGCTACGGTGTAACGTAATACTCTATTCAGTAATAATGTGAATTCGCTGGAGATTCTAAATTATACAGATATATATTCAGAAATGAACATTCCAGCATAATTATCAGTGCCAAAAATGCTAGTGGAGCAAATCTATCCCATTTACAAAAAAATTAACGCTGAAATGGCACACCACATTCCCTGGCTTTAATTTTTGGCAAGCGTCTTGTTTGGTTTGAGAGGCAGAACTTTGGATTTAATTGTCTTTGTGGTTCCAAACTGGAAATTAGACACATTCCTATGTTTAAAAACCTAAATCTCCTGCCTTAAAAGTATGTCTGTCTTTCTGTACTTTCCTTTCTCCCGCTGTCTTACCCGAACGGCCCTCAAATAGTTATCTGCAGCTCTTTATTTGGAGGGATGCCTGGAAGTTTGAGTGTTTCATTTTTTCCTGTGTTTAAGTCTGGGCAGATGTCCAGAAAGGCCTTAGCACAAAGAAAGAGAGAGAGGGGAAGCGATTGAGTTAGAGAGAGATGTGGGGTTGGGCGGGGGTTAGAAGCTTCCCCAAAATCCCCAAATTTCTTTCATAACCGTTCCCTCCAAAACCCAAAATGACTGATATGATCACACGGCTCCCTTGGCTTTGAGACAACACTTGCTCTTACCCCTATTATCTGTTCCAGCAAGTCCTGCTTCTGCCCCTGTGGCCCCGCCACCTCAGCCCCTGATCCTTTTTTTTTTCTTTTCCCCCTTTCGCTTTTTCTGCAGAGAACCACCCTCCCTGTGGGAACGCTGCTCAGTGGCACCCCTCCCCTCCCCCTGTGGACCCCTTCAGCTTCTATTGAGCGCCAGTCTCCCTCTCTCTGATCAGGTCCAGCTTTGTGTGACCGTCTGACAGGTCCAGAGCAAACAAACAAAATGAATACTAACACGCTTTTGTGCTCGTTTCCCAACTAGCAGCACTTAAGGGGGGTTGTGTGAGTGTGTGTGGAGGGCGGGGGGGGCGAAGGGAGGTGGGGGGGTGTCGGAACTCCTATTACCCCATCACCAATGCTCCCCGAGAGTCTACCCTCCCGCGAGCTCCGGGGAGAATAAAGAGGCCTATTGAGCAAGCCGGGGAGCTGCAGCCTCTTAAGGTGTTCTTGGCCAGATGTGTGTCTGGGTGCTGAGCTGTGCCTGTAATGGGCCTCTCAGAGTGCCAGTATGTTTGGTCGACCACACCTCCACAGACCCACAGGCCTCCATTCAGGAACACTCCAGATCCACACTCTCATTCACAACTTGCCTGCAGGAGGGAGCCATTACGTGGCTCAGGGGCTCGTGGCATTTTGACAAGTCTATTTTTAAAGATTGATCCATCTAACGCCCGTTTTATTCTTCGCCGGAGGTGCTTCAAAGAGCCACCCAAAATGAACCTCTGAAAGCCTGAGAAAGGTATTTGCGGGCTGTCCATGACACAAAGTGGTCAGGATTGTTAACAGAAAGTAATGGTTTATAAACATAAAGCAATTCCATAAAAAAGTACAAAAAAAACAAACATAAATATTTGCAGTACTTTTCCCAGTGCTTAAATACAAATTATTTGATGAAAAGTACAATGCATTTTAAAAGCTGTACACTACGAAGGAAAAAAATGAGCAGTAGTAATGACAGAGAAAGGAAAATTATAAATTAATTTAAATACATCACCATAATAGTAAATTTACAAGTATGGGATTAAGCAGACACTTCTGTCCAAAGCCACAACTGTGACCATATATAGTTCAAGCAATTGAGAGTTAAGAATGGTGCTTGAACCAGCAACCTTCTGATTACTAGTCCAGTACTTTAAGTGCTCAGCTAGCACAGCCATTGCGCTAATACAGGAGCCCTGTATTGTGGGTTAGTCCTAAGCCTTACTACTAAAGTGACTTTACTGTGCCCTAAAACATCAATAAAAAGTGATTGTTGGCGGTCATCACATGAGCTGTTTGTCTTTGCCATATGAGACCATGTACAGTTGTTTACTTCTTGTTTACTTCTTTAAATTCTTATCTAGCATTTTTTCATGCACAAAAAATTAATAAGGATATGCTTAGAAAGTACTTATTTTGATATTACCCAACACTGGATGTAAAGACAGCATCTCCAAAAACCATAGGCTATGTCTAAAACTGCACAATATGTACTGAACTGTGATATGTACTCAACAAACTCATAACAACATGCAGTTTGGGGTTCAGCCATAGACTAACTGTATGCATTGTCATTGTAATAGGAACACGTCTATAAGGGTGGGTGGTAAATTCTGATTCTACAGTTGAATAGGTGCACTAAATGGATGGGGAGAAGTGTGGAAAATAACTCCATAGTAATTATCAACCATCTAAAGGTCCTTGAAGCCTGTCTGGAAGGAAGTAAAAATCTGGTCTAAGACATCTAGAAACTCAAAACAGTCTTAAAACTTCTCATCTTTGCCACATAAGAGTTTTTTTTCCTATTTTATTTATGCATTTTCTCCCAATTTAGTGTAGTCAATTTGTCTTCCGCTGCTGGGAGATCCCTGATTGCAGTCGAGGTGGGTATATTGCTGCTCACGCCTCCGACCCGGGTGCAGCCTTTAGTGGAACCCTTCTTCACCCATGCATTCTGCACAGGCGCCTCTCTATCTGCCAATCAGGGTCCTTACACAGCGTTTGAAGACCCCCACCCACATAGTCCGGTCATCCCTGCCCTAGCAGAACCGTGTCTGCTGCAGGCACTGCCAATTATGCCGCTAGATGGCTCCCAGTCGACCGGTGGCTGGTGTGCTAGCGGAGTATCCCGCTGCGCCACCTGGGCGCCATCATAAGAGAGTTTTTTCATTTGGATTGCCCAGTAGTAGTACTCTTTACGACAAACTGGCTGAGAATAACTGTAATCATTTTTAAAGGCAGTGCTCCAAATTGCAATTTACACCAAATATGTGCAGTCTGTATCTGAAACCACCCAGTGGATTGATAATTATGGAATATACAACTGAGGTTTAGATTTCCTTTGTGTGTATAATTACCATCTTTTTTTCTTAATAATGCATTTGGCTCGGTGATCCAGTGATTTCATCTTAGTATTTGTTTGCATTTAATTGGTCAGTGCAGATGTTGCAAAAGGGATCAAAGTGGTAGCCTAGTGGATAGAGCTTTGGGCTATCAATTGGAAGATTGTCGGTTCAAATCCAGGCTCTGCTGTGCAGCCACTGTTGGGCTCTTGAGCAAGGTCCTTAACCCTATCTCAAGGGTTACCGTACAAGGGCTAACCCCGTGCTTTGACCCCAGCTTCCAAACAAGCTAGGATATGCGAAAAAATAATATCATTGTACTGTACACATGTAAATGTATATATGACAAATAAAAGGCGTTCCTCTTCTTCTTTTTCAAAGTGTTCTGATCACTAAGTAAGTGTAATGTAGGAATGTAGTTTTAGGAACTGTTATTCAAACAGAAAAAATGCAATGAACATTTACTGATTTGTCTTGAGATAAAATGATTACCATTGTTTCCCAAGTCACAGTTGAAGCCAGAGCTTGTGTGTCGTAATAGTAAGAGCCATGCTGCTGGTAACAGCAGTGACTGAGTTCCGAGGGTTTAAATCCACGGCTGGGCTCACAAATGCAAAAGGTGCTCGGTGGTACGTGAACCTAGCCATTAAAGAAACATACATCAGTGCACCCTTAGTGCTGATCCCAAGCCCAAATAAATAGGAGGGTTGCATCAGAAAGGGCATCTGGCTTAAAAACTGTGGCAAAGCAAATACATGGACAAATAATTCAGCAGCCGAAAGGAAACATTCATTCAGTGGAAGCTAAAGGCCACGTAGCCATTCAGGAAGGAAAAATCATTCAGGATCTGTGAGATCCTGGGTCACCACAGTTTGTGGAAAAGCTCTAGGCAGTGAAATGTCAGGATAATGAAAAGCACAACAAAGTATTAGTGGAATGCATGCATCACCACAAGCCAAACACCCTGTGTAATTAAAGCACTGTGATTACAGAAATAGTGCAGGAAGCAATTTACTGTCAATGTGCTTTTCTCTCTGCTTCCTTCTTTCTCTCGCTCTTTCAATTCCTTTAGGGCTTTTCTAATTTAAGCTGTGAGAAGTTGATTTTTTTTTGGTAGAAATTAACTTCCTTTACTGATAAAGCAGAGTCTATTTTGGTTAACCTGAAAGATGATCTTGTGAATCGGAGTAGTAAGCTCTCCCCAAGGTTTCATGTTTTATTAGCTCATCTGTGAATATTAGCTACACAGACACTTTAGATCTACTGTACCATTGATAGAGTACTCAATGCTCAAAGGGATTCTTTTTACAGCTGAGAAGTGGCTGTGAAATAAAATCTGTTGGAGAACGTGGCTTATCGCACTTTATACCTCATTAGTGGTATGTCATATTCTTGGGTGAGGGGGAAAAAGTTTTTTATTGGCAAATCTGCTGCATTGGCCCATGTGTCATCATTGCACTGTATTTGCTGACAAGATTTCCAGGTTGATGGGATTTTTGCTTCAAATGGTCATTTCTGGCTTTTAAAAAGCAATTTTACTATCCAATTTTACAATCACCCCGGTGCCTCTTTAATGCACCTGCACTGGTGCAAACAATGTCATAGATTGGTTAGTGAATGGCATTTGAGCCAATATACACTTTATGGCCAAAAAGTATGTTGACACCTGATTACAAGATAGTTGGGCATCCTTTTTTAATTAATGGGTATTAGCATGGAGGGCCCAACTCCATTACTTCTCAAATACACCGATCTGCCATAACATTAAAACCACCTCCTTGTTTCTACACTCACTGTCCATTTTATCAGCTCCACTTTCCATATAGGAGCACTTTGGAGTTTCTAAACACCTCACTGTCCCTGCTGGACTGAGAATAGTCCACCAACCAAAAATATCCATCCAACAGTGCCCCGTGGGTAGCGTCCTGTGACCGCTGATGAAGGTCTAGAAGATGACCAACTCAAACAGCAGCAATAGGTGAGCGATCGTCTCTGACTTTACATCTACAAGGTGAACCAACTAGGTAGGAGTGTCTAATAGAGTGGACAGTTAGTGGACCTGGTATTCAAAAACTCCATCAGCGCTGCTGTGTCTGATCCACTCATACCAGCACAACACACACTAACACACCACCACCATGTCAGTGTCACTGCACTGCTGAGAATGATCCACCACCTAAATTATACCTGCTCTGTAGTGGTCCTGTGGGGGTCCTGACCATTAAAGAACAGAGTGAAAGCAGGCTAAAAAGTATGTAGAGAAACAGATAGACTAGTCAGTAAATGTAGAACTATAACAGTAGAACAGTATTACAAAGAACTATGTGGTAAGTGGAGCTAATAAAATGGACAGTAAGTGTAAAAACAAGGAGGTGGTTTTAATGTTATGGCTGATCGTTGTATGTTAGAAATTAGTAGAAATTAGCCATTAGTAGCTGAGCTGTTAACATACTGGACTAGTCTTTGGAAGGTCGCTGGTTTGAGCCACACCACTAAGCAAGGCCTGCAACCTTCTAATGCTTGAATCGTATACAGTCACAATTGTAAGTTGCTTTATATAAAAGCGCTCGCTAAATGCCACTAATGTACTAATTAGGACATTTGTCTATATACTTTCCGACCATATAGTGTACATTTAAAATACTGACCATACAAAGTGGCAGGCAGACTCTGTAGTGAAATATGTCACTTGACTTTACAGAGTGAGAGATTATCTAGCTCCTGGGCCACATTTGTCATTTGCTTGTTACTGTATCTAAATATAACTGACAGCTCAAGCAATCTAGAACAGCCGCTCTGTGCCAAATGGCCTGACCTTTCACATCTTTGCCCTTATAATTTAAGAACCCCTAAAACTGGCAAACAAGCCTAGAATCGTAATATCCATAAATCAGGGACACTTTACAAAGCACGGTGTTAAACAGGGACATGGTCCAACATGCCCCATAGTACTTTTTGTCTCAGGACCTTCATTCACTGACATTTCTGATTTCCCTTTAGTCTCACAGACCAACGCTGACTGACGTGTCGGCTACAATGACATTCTAAACATTGTTGTGAGAAAACACACAAAAGGTTGTGCTCTTCCAGCTTAGACTGGAAGCATGAAGAGGACCAGGGTACAATAGCTTAAACCAATAAAAAGGATTGCTTAGCTCTGATCCTTGAGTAACTAAACAATGCCCCCTTTGTGAAGGGCAGCACTTGGCTCCCGGGCAGCTGTTTTTCCACTCGATATCGATCTTAAAAATGGTGTAGGATAAAAACAGCATACACGCATCGGAATACCTTCAGGAGGAGGGATGAAGGTCAGTGAACTTAATATTTTTAAAAAATCAAGGCACATGTTTTATCTGCCGAAAGCTATCTTCGCACAGAATAAAATGGTTTCTTAAGTGTTCAGAGTGTGGCTAACGTAAGAGAACCACAATCATGATTGAATCAACAACCATGACTACTCTAAAGAGAGACTCCGAGCATTAAAGCGGGGGTGGATCGATGCGGAACCTGCTTTGCCATAGCTTAAGTGCCTCCAAATGATGACTAAGAGGCCATTTTGCACGTTGCATCTCGCAAACATGTTTCCACAGTACAGATGAGGTATATGCTGACTCATAGTCATAATCTTAAAGAGCAGCCACATTAGTGCAGCTCCGTCATACCCTCAGCTGACATAAACTCTGCTGACTGATGGTGACCTGCAAATAATTTGGAAGGCAGGTTTTACATTGACTGCATAGTTAGGATTGTATTGATAATTGGATCATGCAGTGGGTAGTGTAGAGTTAATACAGTTTCAAAATATATGTCATACCTGCAGCATAAAATAGTGATTATTTAATATAATCTCAGCAGTCTTTCATATCTCTATCTTTGATAGCCATCAACAGGCTTTTGCTGGATAAATACAACTTAGGTTGGATCTTTGACCATTTCCATTTATAGCAGGACGGCACGGTGGCTAAGTGGGTAGCACGCTCGCCTCACAGCAAGACAGTCCTGGGTTCGATCCCCAGGTGGGGCGGTCCGGGTCCTTTCTGTGTGGAGTTTGCATGTTCTCCTCGTGTCAGCGTGGGTTTCCTCTGGGAGCTCCGGTTTCCTCCCACAGTCCAAAGACATGCAAGTGAGGTGAATTGGAGATACAAAATTGTCCATGACTGTGTTCGATATAACCTTGTGAACCGATGAAATTTGTGTAACGTGTAACCACCGTTTCCTGTCATGAATGTAACCAAAAGTGTGAAACATGGCGTTAAAATCCTAATAAACAAACAAACATTTATGGCATTTGTGGCATTCAGCATCCAACCATTTATCCAAAGCAACCTTACGATTACCAGTCCGGTACCTTACCCGCTGAGCTACCACTGACCAATACGGTTGACAAATTTGCAAAAACCTAACCAAATCTGTTGCTTTTTTGGCCCAGACTTGACTTTTTAAGTACAATTTACAGATTCTCTATAGGGTTAAGGTCAACAGCATTTCAGAAGTAAATGCCAATTTATAGGGGCCGCATCTTTCTATAAGTCTTTCAGACAAAGTGTTTAAATCAGTCACTGATATAATAGGGACAGTTGTAGCCTAGTGGTTAAGGTACTGGACTAGTAATCGAAAGGTCGCTGGGTTGCCACTGTTGGGGCCCTTAAGCAAGGCCCTTAACCCTCAACTGCCTAGACAATAGGCTTTGGATATCGCTTTGGATAAAAGCATCTGCTACATGCCAAAAATATAAATGTACGACCAATACCAAATATCCAGGCAATTTTTGTCTTGATTTTGTTCTTATACATGTGCAGTATTAAGTACATATTTCTAAGCATAAAAACATAAGAGACGTACTCTACAATGCAAAAGAGCCTAAAATCTCATCTCTGTACTGATTGGTTAGTTAAGATGTTCACTACACAGCTGATTTGATCAGATTATGCATGAGCCAACTGAATGCAGATCCAGGAGCTCAAACTCTGTTACTGTATTAAACAGTCCAGACTTGCATTAACTGTGTTTAGCAGATGTTTTCTTCCCAAACACCATGCAGACAGTTAAGAGTTAAAAGCCCAAAGGTGTCAATTTGGTGGTGGATGGGATTAAACCAACAACCTTCTGATCATCTGTCCAGTACCTTAACCACTGAGCTACCATTGGCCTTGCATGAAATGTACATTTGTTAGTGTAATTATATATTACAATTACAGATGCTTCATAGTGCAGTAGTATGCAGTTTGGGACAGAACCTAATCTTTAATAAGAGTATTAAACCATGTATGAAGTAATGAAATGAAGGGTCATTTTGTTGTTTCCTTTAAATTCAATTTTAAATCAATCGATTGTAAGCAAAATAAAACAAAGAACAATCGATCTTCAGGGTATCAGAGCAGGTTTGTTATTCACTATCATTTTATTGTCTGAATGCACAGATTTTTCAGAATTAATCCATTCAGCAAATTGTACCTGGTTGGAGATACATCGCTCCTACAACAAACTGCAGAGAGTGAGAAACACCTTACGGACACTAAACAATATTTATTTCAAACTTTCAATTATAACTACAACTTACTTTTAAAAGAATAGCATTCATTTTATTACAGAGAATTTTAGGTTAAACATTTGCTATTACAAACAGCACAGTTATGATCATCAATAAAGATAAGAAGAAATTCAGTAGGTTATTTTTACCTCGTTAGCCACAGTAAACTTTTTTATTAGTAGTAAAAGATGTGTTTTTGTGCATTACTACTGCACATTTACTACTCATCCCTTGTTTGATGCATATCTGAGAACCTGCTTAAGGTTTCTAAGAACAATGAACGATCTCGGCCTCTCAGCGGCTGTTTCTGTTTTCAGATGCACTAGATATCACCCATCACACTGTCCTATTATATTGAAATAACAGACTTGTTGAACAGAAAACATCACTTTACTTCACGCCACAGGGTGCTTTGTCTCTGTCTTGTCTGTTATTTTGTTATAAAAGGAAGCTCTGTTGGGCATCAACTCTTATTTATGTTGTGCCTCCTAAAATAAAGTGGTTTATTTTCTCTAAGGAGCATCAAAGTAAAATGCAGGTACTTAACAAGTTAAATGTACTCAAATGTAACCTCTATACACAGTCAAATTATTTTAAATGTAGTCACACAAATAAAAACCTTGAAGGTTTTAATTGAATCCAGATGAACACAGTCAGGCACACAAGCCTTCATGACTAAATCTGTTCCTACCAGGTCCAGGAGCAAACTGTACTTTTACCTGAGCACGTGATTTTTATTACACCATCACCCACACAACACACACACACACTTCTCCCAACAACACACACCCTCCCCCACTCCGCTGCATTTAGTGTGTGGGTGAAAGGTCATGGTAAAGTAGCATTCCACAGAGTCTGTTGCAGCAGCAGTGAAAAGAGAAAGGAAAAATGGTTGTACATCCCAAATCCCACAGAACCAAAGATTTGCTGGTACACCCCCCAACACACACACACATACACACATACACACACACACACACACACACACACACACACACACAAGAGACAACATAAAAAACATGGTTAACAGGCTTCCATCAGCTCCCACAGGGATTTTGGGTGTTTGTGTGGTCAAACTCCCTAAACCCAGACGTTATTACAAACAAAGACTAACCAAACGTCTGCGCCACACACCTGCATCATAACATCACAGTAACATATATTTAGTCCAATATCCCTCTGTTAATTTTGGAATTGAAACACACTTAGCATCTCCTACATTTCTTTTATCCAAATTCCCAGGCGTGCTAGTAGTTTCTCATGAGCCGTGTACAGGCTGGAAAAGAATGGAGCTCATTCATAGCTTTGGGCTGTTTGAGAGTGCCATTGCATTGGTTGGCGCTACACTGAATACTCAAGAGAGGTCACTCCTGGTGTCATTCTCACACAATGCCCAACACAAACACGATTCTTTCCTTTGTTCACAAAGCTCTTACATTCTCTTAGTGTTAGGAAAGAACTGATCATCTCTGAGGACAAATCATTTATATTAACAGGAGCTTTGCTCAATTGTAGGTATTCATGAACAGTTTCTCTCTTATTAGAGCTGAGATGGTGACGTCATTTGTGCTAAACATTTAAGCTTTGGGGACATTGTATTCTCAGCACCTACATCTCCTATGCCTATGTAATTGCATCCACACAACTAAAATCTCATGTTCAAATGGAAGTACATCTCAGAATCGCCCAAAGTAAAGTTCTAAAAGCCCAGGATATCCAGACTATATCAAAAATGTAAAGGTTTTTAGTTGTCTATTAAATAATCAGGCTGGTGAGTGAACAGAATGTAGCAATAGGCAAGAGTAAAACATGTATGTTAAAAATAGAACATGTAGGATTTATTAACAATGGTATAGGGCTTGAAAGCCAAATCTGTCCATCCAACAGATCATCACATTTAGAAATAAAGGTACTATCACATACCTTCCTTCCTTAGTGCAGTGTATTAATGACACAACTGATTATGTAGAAGTTTGGTTTCCCAATATGATCATCACCAGTCCAAGCCCATTACCAAAGTCTCCTGTTTAAAGCCGCAGCTACCAGCTCTATGAAAAGGTTTAACACGTGCTTCCTATAAAACACATGAAGCCTGTTAATACATCTTTTTGACAGCTTATGCATTCTATATACAGAAGCCTGTAGATGCTCGAGACAGGCTAGTGTCACTTCAATTGACAAGGGAGTCAGGAACGGTATCACTTCCACCTAGAGAACAGAGCCAATTAGGCTGTCATGGCATCGTGGGAAATTAAAGGGAATACTTTTCTGTTATACTGGTGTAATCTGGAATTATATTTAGGACACGTGTATTCAGTTTGGAGCACATCACTTCATCATGTTTACTGGACAGTCTGTTCTGAAGTTGGCAACAGATGTATTGCAGACCAATGTCTTCTAAAGTTCTTGTCATTAATCTAGTTCTAGTTCTAGTATAAATCAGGCATAACAAGTACAGACCAGTTCTAATATAATCTGTTAAATATTACAAGACAAAAAGGCAGAACCAATAACTTCATTATTAGTTGACAGACTGGAAGTCCTTTACTCACTATCCTCAGCAGTAGCCGTCGTTTTCTTTGAGCTGCCACTACTTTGAATGACTCTTTATCTTTCATCTCAGTAACAGTGCTCCCCTGCATTCTTACTCTGGGAAGCCACTGTCCTTTGTGTTTGGCACAATTAATTACCTGCTTTTCAATGGCACTTCGTTTGGGCAATGAGATCAAGACAAGCTCGGTGAAAAGATATCTGGCCCTGCTGACATCTTGGCAGCAGCGGCAGGGTGCATCTCCAGGAGACAGCTGATGGGCCTGATCACATTTCACTGACAAACTCAACTGCTCTTGAAGTGAGATCTAGTGAAAGTCAATATGCCACATGGCCCTCGTGCCTGCTGCGACTATAGCAGTGACCAGATATCTGGCCTCACTAATGCCACTTATTTATTCATTATATTTCCAAAGTGTCCCAACAGGTAGGGTTTTGTTCCCAAGTGAAAAGCCTCTCAGCAGTGTTGTAAAACTATATAAACCTATACAACTATGTGTTAATAATTTACCAGTAATGGCGCATGTCTCAACAGGAATAAATACATTATAACTCTACTATACGCACCACACAGTATAAACCATAATAATGTCAAGGTTTAACTGCTTCCCATGCATTAAAAAAAAGAACAGCCTTTTACCACTACTTACTTTTACTGACTTGACCACCTAGACGTGGTTTCATAAAACCTAACCACCAGGCACTCCAGAGGTTGTTTGAAATCAGCAAACCCCCCAACCTAATTCTAAAAAGACCTTGCAAGAAAGCCTGTGGTTAGCAGAGACAGCTGCCACCCGGCAGCACAACGGGCAGGAAGCACATTTACAAAACATGCAGGCCTTTTGTCGCATAAAGAGAAGCCAATTAACAAGCTGCAGTCCTATCAAAAACTTTAGCCGCCACCTGACAAGCACTGGGAAGAAGTTCCTCACCACACGTTTTATTTAACCACTATAAATACAGATGTGACTTTTTGCCAAAAAGTGGTTTGAAGTTTGTAAGTATAAGATAAGTTAAGTTACCCCAGATTCATCAGATGAAAGTCACAGCCATAGAAATAACTGATTGATCTTTAGTCTAGAGCTGATTCATTCCAGTAGCTACTCACTTCTGACCACAGATGGTTATGGCATCATTGAGGTTGGAGAATGCAATGGCACCAGTAAAAAAATCACATCATCAATAAAATCACATTTGAACAAAGTAACAGATTTTGTATGATGTGTTGATACCTCATTTCTCCATAAGTTAAACAAATAAGCAGCATTTAGATTTAAACAGGAGGTCATGCTGTGCAGTAAACATTTTAACCACTGATATCGTACAAAATTTGCTGATGTTAGCATAACTGATGTTAGCTTGGAGTGTTGCACCAAATGACACACATACAGACATCAATAAACACACATTTACTCTCTCACAGACAAATGCAAACATTAGGCAGAACTAGGATGCAAATTTTGCCAATTCATTCATAGAAAAGCGGCTGCTGTTAGTCAACGATTAACCGTAAAACAACAAACTTATCGTCCCATTAAAGTATAAAACACATTACAGAGTTTTATATAATGTAACAGTAACGTAATATAAACACAGCGAGCAGAACCAGTTTAGCTCAAAGTCAAAAGCAAACAGTTTATTACATTTATATTTGCAGCATTTAGGAGATGCTTTTATCCAAAGCGACTTTGACAGTATTTAATCTAAGCATCTAAGGGTTAAGAGCCTTGCGCAAGGGCCCGACAGTGGCAACCTGACAGTGGTGGAGCATGAACCATCGACTTTCTGATTACTAGTCCAGGACCTTAACCACTAGGATACACTTGCTTATTACAAGTGCTAATTAAACATGCTTATTTAAAACAAAGATGCAGTCAGTATAGTCAGGCTTTGTCTGACATTATAAGTGTATATGTTATAAGGTAATCCACAAACTTCTAGTTTTATATTGGGACATGGTGCAAATTATTCAAATTATAAGTTACCTGTAGATCCACATGTGCAAAGTTTAACATGATCAAGTTCCATATTTATGCAAAATAGGTTCCCTGTTTATAATTATACTGTGTAATGGTTCAATCATGATTTAAATAATCATGAGTTCACAGTTGTACCCAGACACAGTGTAGTCTCCTTCAGTGAGAGATCAATCTGCACACTATCAAATCTGCTACCATATTATACAAACAAAACAGTGGGACACAATGACTGTAAGGATGTTTGCCTTACCTTGGCAATTTGAGGTGAACAATGCTGGACTGACCACTATATGATTATTGTCAAACTATATCATCCTGCACCACAATAAATGGCAGCAGGACTAAACTGCAGTTGGTTAAGAAAAGCAGTGGCAAGACATGACTTGCTACAACCTGAAAGTCCAATCAACCTGCATGTAAGCACTTATGTATAAAAATGGTTAAATTACTAGTGAAAAAAACTATGAAAACACAGTGATACTGCAGTAACTTTCTCGACAATAACTTGTTGTGTAAATGGAACAGCCCGCTAATCATAAAAACCAGCAAACTAAATTTGGAACAAGGGTGAAACCAGCAAATTATCTAACCAGCCTATTGCCCACTTTCTTGGTTAATATACCATGACCAACAGACTGCTGTAAGGTGACTGTGTGGGGAGACCTTCCTGATGTGAAAGGTTCTTTTAAGTGCTGGCATTTTCCATCCAAATGGAAAGCATAGCGCTCAGGCAAAGATCCCTCAGAGCAAGGTCTAATTTGGAAAGCAGGGTAAGCTGGCCGACTTTGGGAGATTACAAGATTTGAGGCAGGATCAAGACCAATGAGGAGGAACTTAAGTCTCCCCTGACACAAAAGTGTGGGGTGAGCTTTTCAGTACAAGGTCTCAAGTGGGCTCTAACACCCAGACTCTTTTGCTTCAATTTAAATTGAAGCAGGCAGCAAGAAGTTCACTTAAACTGAGTCATTCTCAAAGGCAAGAGTAAAAACATTTGTCTTTGAAGAATGAATCATTTGAGGCCCTCTGGATACTTAAATATTCAACTGAATACAGGGTCTGATTTCAGTTTTATTTTGTAATTAATTATCAAAAGACATGATCTCAACTTGTGCTAGTGCATGAATAAGCAAAGATGAATGCCTAAAAATAAGTAGTTTACCCCATTCGTCATGGGAGATCCCTTCAAGCTCCATCATATTAAGAGATGTTCTATATAGTTTGGGCTGTGGACGGCCATTCAAGGTTATTCAGGGGCTTGTTTTAAAGCCACACCAGTGTTGTTTTGGTTAGGCTTTGGGTTACTGTCATGCTATAAGGTGAACTGTTGCCCCAGTTTGCTATGGAAGAGGTTTTCGTCAAGGATGTTCCTGGATTTGCCTGCATTCATCCATCCCTCAGATCGTACCAGTATCCCTGTCCCTGCAACTGAGAAGCGTCCTTACTATGTTTCAGTATAGAGATGATGGTGATGTGCTTTCTCCATGTTGCCAAACTCCAAGCTGGCTTTCAAATGCCTTTTACTTCACAGTGGCTTCTGTTTTGCTGTTCTGCCCTAAAGGTCTACCTTCCTGAACTCTACAGAGCGGGTTGTCCATCCAACAGGTTCTCCCATCTCTGCAAATTACTTTTGGGGCTATTTGCTCAAATGCCCACTTTGGCCAGAAAACCAACTCTAGAAAGGGTCAGTAAGGTGCCAAACTTCTTCCTTTTCAAACGTATGGCCACTGTGGTCCTGGAAAAACTCAAAGCCTTAGATATCATGTTATATATTTGTTCTGATCTGTGCCTTGCCACATTATCATCACCATAGTCAGTTGCTTGGAACTCAAGGCTGTTTTTTGACCTGACAATGCAGTATAAATTATGTGACCTTACAGACCCAGGTTTGTGCCTTTCCCACGTGTCCAACCAATTTATATTGCAATAGGTGGACTCCAATTAAGTTCCAGACACGTCTTAGGAATAATTACAAAATGATTACATACAGATTGATAAGTAAAAATGGCATTTCTAACCATTCAAATTCACAACAACAAAATAGGGGTGTGTGTGTGTTTTGACTGAAGTCCTGCCTCTCCTGGTAGAAGCAAGACAACCTACCTGAGCTCTAATAAATTCAACATTACATGCTGCGAGGAAAAACAAAAGTGATGTATTCTGGGTAAAAATGCTAGATTCACTTCACTTTAAAACACCAACAACATCACATTCCACAATCCAGCAAACCTCCACATTCCTCGAGCATCTCTTCAGAACCGCAACTGTAATTTGACATCTGTGCAGTATTAACTAAAACTCTGGCCAAACAGGCTTTTGTGCTCCATGAAGCATGGATAATAAACAAGGTAGATCCACAGTGGGCTCCTTCTGAGAGCTAACGCTGCTTGCAGGCCTCAGTAAACTAACAATTCAATGAAGGCTTTTGTGCAGTTACAAAATAGTGTGTTCTCATGTTTGCTCGAGTCTTTCATTGAAACATCAGAGGATATCAAGGGCATTATGAACTCGACTTGAGGGAAGAGGAAAAAAAGCACTCTGGCTGTGCTTCATTTAAAAGCACATCGAATGCTCACTTACCTTCCAACACATGCAACAGTAGCATGGTCGGTGGAATTTTAGCTGCTTGCTATGTCCATTTTTCTTATTAAATCTTAAATGCAAGCCTATATTTTAAACCTCCTCACATACCAAGACTAACCACTGAGATCCAACCACTAAACTAAGGTTCTGGTTGGTATATGTTCTAATAGTTCATTAAGAGCTACACAACATGGCCAAAAGTAGGATGACATCTGACCCCTTAGTTGCTTCATTTTACCTAGAGGACTTACAACACAAGTTTACATGGTGCATATTCAAATAAAAGAGCATTTGTGATGAACTTTTGTTTTTTAATTCACTTAATTGGGGTCAGAGTTGAATACCCTCATACGAACCCCAACACTATGTTAAAGGGAATCAGCTCCTTATTATAGAATATACACTAATCATAACATTAAAACCACCTCCTTGTTTGTGCACACATTGTCCATTTTATCAGCTCCATTTACCATATAGAAGCACTTTGTAGTTCTACAATTACTGACTGTAGTCTATCTGTTTCTCTGCATGCTTTGTTAGCCCCCTTTCATGCTGTTCTTCAATGGTCAGGACTCTCCCAGGACCACTACAGAGCAGGTATTATTTGGGTGGTGGATCATTCTCAGCACTGCAGTGACACTGACATGGTGGTGGTGTGTTAGTGTGTGTTGTGCTAATATGAGTGGATCAGACACAGCAGCGTTGCTGGAGTTTTTAAACACCTCACTGTCACTGCTGGACTGAGAATAGTCCACCAACCAAAAACATCCAGTCAAAAGAGCCCTGTGGGCAGCATCCTGTGACCACTGATGAAGGTCTGGAAGATGAACAACTCAAACAGCAGCAATAGATGAGCAATCGTCTCTGACTAGGTAGGAGTGTCTAATAGAGTGGACAGTGAGTGGACACGGTATTTAAAAACTCCAGCAGCGCTGCTGTGTCTGATCCACTCATACCAGCACAACACACAGTAACACACCACCACCATGTCAGTGTCACTGCAGTGCTGAGAATGATCCACCACCCAAATAATACCTGCTCTGTGGTGGTCCTCTGGGGGTCGTGACCATTAAAGAACAGCATGAAAGCAGGGTAAAAGGTATGTAGAGAAACAGATGGGCTACAGTCAGTAATTGTAGAACTTCAAAGTGCTTCTATGTGGTAAGTGGAGCTGATAATATGAACTGTAAGTGTAGAAACATGGAGGTGGTTTTAATGTTATGGCTAATCAGTATATAAACTTATTATAAAAAGTAAGAAGAACAACAAACCAATGGGTAAATAAAAGTATAAAAAACATGCAAATATTGAATAATTATATAATTGTTTATATATTATATGAAGCATATTATTTTCTTTGTTTTTATTAGTATTTGACAGTCAATTTACAAAAGCCAGTCAACAGCACCCGCTCCTACAGTAAACACTGTTCAGTGTTGCCCATCAGAAACATTCAGGCATAAGATTGTGGTTAGCAAAAGTCTTTTTATAGAAACCACAACTCAAAATCTAAAGGTCTCATCAGTAGGGAGATTCCAGTTGTCTAAACCCTGACCCTACACACACACATACACACACACACACACACACACACACACAGACTAAATCACCCACAGTGCAATTCTCACTAGCGTTCAACCCAGGTCAAAACATGGCTACTTACTTACCAAACAACATTCATATACCTTTATAAAACACAGGTAGAATGTTAACGTCAGTCTACCAAGCTCACCATGTTAGCCAGCGCAGATGAATAGGCCCGGTGGATATGGCTTTATTAGAGAGCAGCGCCAGGGCCTGCTCAAGTGGGAGGAACACATGGAGTGGCAGGGTGCCCGGGCAAGTGTGTGTGTGTGTGTGTGTGTGTGTGTGTGTGTGTGTGTTGTTTTCAGTCTGTGTAGAGGGGGTTAGGCTGGACAGGCACAGAGGGACAGCTGGTCTTTTAGTGGTAGTAAATCATACAGACACAGCTCTCACTGCACCCCCATCTCCATCAAATCTTTCTCTTTTCCTAACCCCCCGTATATCAGAGAGGACAAGACAGAAAATACCTCTTCCAGATCAGTGGCCTAAAAATAAATCCAAGCCATGCAAACAGAGGAGAAAAAGACAGGGACAAAAAGCCACACGAAGAAACCAGTGTCTTCTTAATAAAGCACAATTGCTTTTTTTGATCAGGTCAATATTACGAGTATAATTTAAATTTTATTTTATCTAAATTGTCAGTTGTGGAGAACACCAGCATTGCATAATACCTGGGATGTCTACACTTTTTCAGGAGCCAGATGTGGCCCATAAATAGATTTCAATTGATCTGTGCACAGTACCTCTCATAGAGTCCATTTATTGGTAGCCACCAGTATATTTATCAGCTACAGTCATCATTATGACATCATAATTATCATAGTGATAACGGGATGTTTTTGTCATGTGATAACTTGGATGATTGGTGTCTTTATTGTAAATGTCCAAGCTGATTGAATATTTAGCATTTTAGGTGCTTAGGTGGCAAAGTGGTAGAGTATCCATTAAATCAAGGGATCTGGGGTACGCATCTCAGCAGTGCTATCGGCTGGTTGTGTGTCTGTACGGACAAGATTCCGAAATGTCAGATGGGTGGACAAAACAGCCTAGCCATTGGGAGGTGCACTTGTCAGTTGGCTCTCAGTGCTGAACCCAAGCCCTGTTAAAATAGGGGGGTTGCGTCAGAAAGGGCATCCAGCGAAAAAGCTATGCCAAGTCTGGTATGGAGTCCAGATACGCTGTGCTGACCCCTAACGCATCCCATTTTTCTTATCGTCATCTGCTTTGGCTGATAATCAAAGCTCTTGCATTGTATTCATTCTTCATTATCACTGTTTCTAGCAATAAAAACTCATCCCTAGAGTTCAATGTAATATGATTTCTGTTTGTCGTGTTGTCTTTAATTACAGTAGTAAAAAATTCTAACTGTCCCTCTTATTTCCAGGCTGTTTTCCACAAGCCAGACACAAAATCAATCACAGCTCACCTTCTTGTTATACAGGCTACTCCAAATCTACTGGCTAAAATTGAGGGAAGTGATAAATAAGCATGCTCAGCCCATTCCACTGCCCCTTTCAGTAACTCTCCTCCACACAGAGGTCACCTTCCTGACCTCTCAACTGCCTACAATTTCCTCCCAAGTCACCAACACCGTTGCCTCAAAGACAAATAGCTTGTTAAAAATACCCCACATCCAGAGCCTGTGGGAGTCCCGTATCGACTGATGTGGAGCGTGGCCGGCCACATTAATATTCTGTCGACTACACCAGACTCGCTCTTAATGATTACACTGCAATTATTACTGCACGCAAGCAACGCTTCAGGAGCAGAGGTTGTGTGACGGTGAGATAAGCACATGGACGCACGCCATCGGCACACAAAAACAGCCGGTCTGGGAGGGCAGCGGGTCTCAGCCCCACTTCAAAGGGGGCTTCCTTATCGCACCTTGCACACTCTTAAATGGATTTTAAATTTGGCTCCCACCGATGGGAAGGTAGATGAACATGTAACGAGGAAATGAAGAACAGACAGCTACTGGGGCTGAAGATGGGAGTGATTGGAGAGAATACATCACGCGCACGGTTTGGTGGGGGACAGGGGTAGTGCAGGATCTATATTTCTTTGCCTGTAATCACTGCTGACTGTATTTTACTGGTTGCTTCGACGTGAATGAGGCCCAGAGAAAATATGATACATGTGTCAGGAGGGCCAGTGTGTAGCAGTAGATCACGGAAATACTAAAGCCAGACTTTAGATGGGTCATTGAGCATGAGCCTGTGTACACACACAATAGTTGGAGAGCCTAAAACTCTGAGTCAAGAGGTTGTGCGTGTGTTTTTTAGATGTGTGTAAATGTAAAGGGTGCTAAAATAATACATACTGAACTGTAGCTTAAAACTGATGTTTTAATTCAAAGGTTTCACTCATATTAAGCTCATTTCTAAAAAGTCTTAAATTGCAAATACAGTGGTACCTTGTAACTCAACATCCCTAAATAAGTGTCAAAAACAACCCCATTATTTTACATTAGCCTACAATATATGCAGTTCCACTGGACCATGGAATGCATTAACAGGTTTTTCATACATCCTTATGGAATAAAATACCCTGAAACTCAACTCCTTTAAAACTTGACGCCACTCCCAGAACCAACTGACGTCGAGTTTCAAGGCACCACTGTACAAATACAATGAATATCATGAAGACTATGAACAGTTATGGAAGAAAGCTACATTTATCACAGTGTGTGTAAGTTTGTAGCTTGTCTAGACCCAGGGCGCTCAAATGATGTAGCATTGTTTTCGAATCCCAGCTGTGCTATCAACCGGCCGTGTTCCTACACAGACACAATCTGCTAGGTCTTAAAAGAGAGTTAACAAAGCAGGTTCATCGAATGGGTTCCTCATCGCTACTGTAACTGTGGCTCTGATGGCTGGTCGAGGCGTCTGCACGAGGGATGGTTGGTAACATGGATAGTAGAGCGTATGTATGCAATACCACTCTCAGAAAAACTCAAAGAGACCAAAGATCTTATCAGATTACTCTTTTTGTCCTTTATTGTCTCATGCAGGGTTGTAATACAATAACATCTGTGAACCAAATATAGTTATTATGTCCCTATGATTTAAGAGCCTAGGGAAAATTTTGATTTTTAGTCATTGTTTCAAGATGGCAAGAGACTCTGTACTAGAACCCCAGTGGTGGAAAAACTTCCCTGTCTGTTCAAACAGAAAAAAGCCATGATGTCTGTCTTCCCTAATTCCTGGGGGGTTCTTAAATGGAAACGATATGACCTGTGTTCCAACATGCATAAATGGCTGTGCCTGAGGGAGGAATTCAAATGTGTTTCTCATTGCTGCTGCAACTGCAGCCTCTGCTGGCTGGTTTGGGCACCAAAATGGGAGAAGGATGATTGACTGACAGCAGTGCATGACTCTCCATACATAATATGGCTTTCTGTCAGACTCTGCAGGTGAAAAGAAGTGGCCTGTGACTGCACACATAATAGTCAGGGCAGGGGAGGTGCAGTGGTGGAAGTTACAAAGGAAAGTGAAGAAATGCCAAAGAAAAGGATTTAAACTTTGCATAAAATTACAAACCTTCATTTTATGTAGATTTTAAACCGTCCTTTCAAAATCTACAAAATGATGTGTGATATAAAAGTACAAAACAGAGTTCTACTTCTGCTTCAACATAGAATGTTCACAGACTTTAAATTTTCTGTATTTTTGTGTCAGTCCTAACAAACATATGGCCGCCCATCAGATGAAATTAAAAATATCTAATTTATCTGTAAGCTACAGAACAACATACGGATGCCATATGCATCATTTTACAAAACTTGGGGAACAAAATAAATTGGATGGTTAAATTGACCGGTGCGTCTATTACTGTCAAGATTCTGACTTTCCTCAGTTCAATAGGGTATCTCGCTAATGAGAAGAGAAAACAGATGTAAACACTGAGAAAGTAATCACGCTCGACTGAGCAAAATCACTGAGACCGTTTGACGTACAGCAGTGTTGTCTGATACTGACGGCAGGTTTTCCGAAAAATATTTTTCATCGCACAAAGGCTCGGCAGCGAAGTCAAGTCCCACCCTTAATTACCTGCTATTGTATCACACGTCCCCTGCCCATCCCCCGCCACAGTGGGGTCCCATTTTAACCAGGCTCCCCATATGCCCAGGCTCACTTGTTGGCCTTTCCTCTTTGCCACCATCTGGCATATTAGTTCAGCCAAAATGAAAAAAAAGAGAGAAAGAGCTAGTGAGAGAGAGAGAGAGAGAGAGGTGGGGGGAGTGAGAGAGAGAATGACGGAGTAAGAGAGCAATAGAAAGAATGATAAAGAAAGAGACAATAAGAGAAAGCTAGCCCATCTGCTCCCTGCCAGACTCCCCAGTCATTACTGCACAAAGGCAACATTTAACCCACTACGGAAACCATTTCTTCACCTCTTTCTGTCCATTACTTTTATTCTGGGTGGAGGCTGTCATTTATGCTATACATATACTTAAAATATACATATCTTCAAAAAATGCTTGAGGTGACCCGGTGCTTAAAGTGCCTATAAAATCAATAATAACACATTTGCACTCAGAGGGATTCAACTACAATCAGTAAAATATTTACTAGAATGGATTTACTCCCACCCCTAAAAATTTGAATTTAACCCATCACTGAACTGTAGAAAATGAATTTTATTAATTAGTTCATCTTCAATACACACTTTATCTAGTTGTGGTAGGTTTACAGCCCCAGGATACTCGACAGTTAGAGTGCCAGAGCATTAGAAACTTACCGCCACATACACACTCAGTCGCATCTAGGAGCAATTCCGAGTAGCCAGTCACTACTGGCATATTACTACGTACAAGGATGTACCTAAAACCTACCTGTTGTGCTACGATGTCTGTTTTTCTTAATATTTTAGGACAGATAAGTGTATAGATAGTCAAGATGTTAAGTACATTAAGATAATAATATTGTACAGTTTAGTATAGTATAGTGTAATGTAGCTAAAATGACTTCCATTATAGAATGCCATTCTAGAATTATTCAGTCAATAATCATCTTTTTTAAGCAGTATAGCTATTGGTTTACCTAGATTTTCCAGTAGTGGGGTATTAGTATGATTGCTTTTCAAATAAACCATATAAATAGTAAATTAGTGTTATTATCAGTTAAATCAGTACATCAGTTCTACAGATCTACTGGTAAATCAGTTTATGGTGGCAAATAGCATATAAAGCTGCCCTTTTTTGAACCGTCTTTACTCCAATCCAATTGAGGCGGCACGGTGGCTAAGTGGGTAGCACTGTTTGCATGTTCTCCCTGTGTGGGTTTACTTCGGGCACTCCGGTTTCTTCCCACAGTCCAAAGACCAAGTGAGGTGAATTGGAGACACTAAATTGTCCATATATAACCTTGTGAAATGATAAATCTTGTGTAAAAAGTAACTACCGTTTCTGTCGCGGATGTAACCACAGTGTGTAAAACATAAGGTTAAAATCCAAATTAACAAACAAACAAAACTCCAATCCAATGACTGAGGCTGCATTCCAAAGCGGATACTGCTGTAATGAATATTAAATCATCATAGTGATGTCATCATTAGTAACGTCTTATTTTGACACAATATTGTGGTTCATAATGTAGCCATAAAAGCTTTTATTTTTTATTTTTTATGCAGAATATAGGTAAGTACAAGTATGTACGTATGTATATGTAGAGATTATTAAGGCTATTTATTAAATCCTTTTTTTGAAATATTTTAAAAAAAAGTTCAGTCTTAAATTAAAAAAATTAAGTATGACTATTTATCAGTATGACTAATAATCAGATAATACAGTTAATAATTGCTGATATATAATAAAGATTGGATTATTTGTTATTGTATATGACCAATTTCGCTACCAATATGACACCACAGAAGCACAAATGCTATAAAACACTTTTTTTCCCAATGGGAGGCATGATGGGAGGGACAGTGGTAGCCTATAGTGGGGTAGACCTTTGGGCTATTAATTGAAAGGCTGAGAGTTTGAATCCCAGCTCTGCCGTGCAGCCACTGTTGGGCCCTTAAGCAAGGCCCTTAATCCTCTCAGCTCCAGGGGTGCAGTGCATTGGCTCACCCTGTGCTCTGACCCCAGCTTCCAATCAAGCTGGGATATGCAAAAAAAAATTCATAGTACTGTACATGTACATGTATATGTATATATGACAAACAAGGATGTTCTTCTAAAACATTAACAGTAGTTTAATATCATATCAGCTTGTTTCATTAAGAAAATAACAGTTGTACGTTTAAGTACCAATCTACTTTGTGCCTTATAGACTTTGCTTAAGTGGTGACAGTCCTCAGTCATTCACAGGAACTCCCAAAAAAGGAAACTACAAATTTGACCTCACTGAATGGGAATAGATTTGCATTTATCACTGTGCAGGTAGGCCATGTCAGGTACCTTGTCAAGCACCGAGATTGTGGTACTGATTAAACGTGGCACCTTGAAATGTCAACTCTGGTATTTAGTTGGCACAAAATTAACAATATTTTTGACAGTCCTAATCTTAAGTGCTATTTAAGCATGACAACTGGAAATCAGTCATGGCTTTTGACATGCCCTTAAAGTGATACTCATTTCATGAGTGTGTTAGTCAGCAGAGTTCAGACAGCATTACAGAATCATGCCAGATGATCTCAGCTAATATTTTTAAATCAGTCACATCATTTCAATAGCCACATCATTTCTGAGTGATGTAACCTCAGGAAAAACCAACCTAACATTCCCATTTAACACCAGTCAGGATGGGAAAACGACCCACTCAGCTTCTTATCAGAACGCCCCAGGGGTGTTGAACCAGTGGGCCTCGATCTTGCCCTCCCCTGACAAACTCGCACCACTGAGCACAGGCAGCGTGGTGGAAACGACTGACAATCAAAGCGCTGTCGTCAAACACACAGCACCGAGCAAAGATCCCCCTGTCTGCTTCTTATAGCACACACACACATACACACATCGATCTGGTTTCTATCCGGCTTGTCATCACAATGAACCCTCGACAGGGCTAAACCACAGGGGTGATACTGGAGACAAATAGAAAATACACTTCACGACAAGTGGGTCTCGCCGGACACCCACATCCATTTTTTATTAACCTGGACTCTGATTCGGATTCAATAAGCTCCTTTTTCTTATAAACACTTGTCAATATTGTTATTTTAAGGATAAATTCTACGGAGATCGATATATCCTAAAGAAATAGAAGCAGCTGGTGGTTGAATATTTCTTCTCAGAGATTAAAAAAAAAAACCACATGCTATTTGTAAAAGCCCACAGACACGCTAATGGAAATGACAAACACAGAGCACCCTGACCTCTGCATATTCACACCAGCTAATTGCACATCCAGACGCAGGGCTTTTTAGAGCTCTATTCCTGGCCGTGCGGTCACAGGGCACCTTTGTGTGGGCGAAAAACATTTCTGTAACATTACACGCATTTTCCAAGCCATTCAACAACACACCTAGCTTTTACCACAACTCTCACAAGTACCTCAGTGAGCACTGAGGATATCGGTAATCCCCGTTACAGCTAATCATGGTAATTCATCAAAGGGGGCCAGTTTGTCGAAACGGCCACAGTCCTTGACAACATGATTTCATTAGCAAAAGGGGAGGGAAAGGAGGCCGTTCCGGCAAGCAGCTGTCACACGCCGAGCACGCTGAGGTAAAGCCCTATTCTCAGCAAACCTTCACCGGTTTCAATTACGCACTAACCCCTGACCCCACGCAGCTTGGAACTGAGAGACGCGAAGAGGTGGCAGCCTCAACGCCTTAACGTGCGGATACAGAAAAGATCAGGATTGGATTATTCATAATGAAAAGATCACCTCAATTACACACTGTGTACACACACATGCAAATAACGGTCTACCCCGACAACTGAAACTGGAGCGTAATCCAATGTGTAGTGTAGTGTGTATAGTGAGTAAATGTTGTGTTGCTCACATACTGCTTAATACTACTAGACTAGTATATTATTTGGTATGCTGCCTTAGTCAAACTATATACAGCTTCAAACAGGGCAATATTACACACCATTTTCCACCATAAAGATAACGGTGTAAATATTTCAGTGGAGTGGACTTGCTAGAAGCAAATTACCCATTTGAGATAATCTTCTTCAAAACAAATATCAAAAAGAATCCATAATGATGAATAAAAAATAATAATATCCAGTCAACAAGCACTTTATCAGGTGCGCTATTCTGGTACGTACATGAATCTATTGTTTAATATGCTACATATACCAAACGAATGAACATTGTGGGTATACAATAACTGACAGTGTGGTTATACAATTACTTACCCATCTGTTGCTCTGTACGTTTTGTCACCACCTCATTTATCAATTGATTATTGATAAAGTACCCTCATTCACCAGATTTTATTTGGGATATGGACTATTCTCAGCTTTGCAATGATACTAACATGCTTATAACATGATATTACCAAGTACACAGTGTTGAAAAGACTAAAGAAAGATCAACACTGTACATGTTAAAAAAAATAGAAGTTTATAACTGTACATGAATATTATAGGTGTTCCTAATCGAGGGGTCAAATCCCAACAACCCCCCTGCACCTGATGCAATCATACCAGGACAACACACACCACCATGTTACTATGTTACCATGTTATTATTAGTGCTGTTGCACTGCTGAAATGATCCACCGGCTAAACACCATTGATTGAGAAATAGGGTGACAGTGCACAGAGCATCAGATAATCACTACACTACAGTCAGTAACTGTATATTGTATACTCACAAAGGTCATCCGTATAGTAGCTGCAGCTTATAAAATAATCAATAATTGTATGTACCAGATTTGTTTACCTAACAAAGTGCTTATGTACATTAAGAATATGAGAATATGAGTGTGGTACCCATCAGCATGACTCCTCTGTCCTAATGGCTGATGTAACTACTCAGTCCTTAAAATAATTTCAAATTAGTATAATTATATATGATGTGTAACCATCATATAGAAAATACAATTAAATAAACTACATTTATTGCATAATACAGACGTGATGAAAATATTCACTGAGTAATTCATGTACACAAGATCATTACTGGTTAATATAATAAAATTAAATGAATTAAACTAGGTTGCTGGTAAATTCTATCCAATTAGATTTAAAAAGTAGAGATGTTACCACCTCTGTGCAGGAAAATAAACCGCTTTACTACAGGCAGTCTAAAAAAATCAAATTACATGCTGACTCATGTAAATGCTCATGTCAGATTACTAAAGATGTCAGTAATCGGATTATTACCAAATTGTCATTTCCTGCAGTTATCTGATCATTTTGTACATATAAATGCACCAACAGCACAGTAAACTTGGTTTTATCTACCATGCGGTCGAGGGGTCGTGTGTGTGTGTGTAAGGGGGGTTGGGGCTTGGCGTTTCTTCACCTCTTTGGAACGCTTTTCTATAGACATGACTATCCTTTAGAGGATGGCGCGAGACCACCTCCTCTGTTCCTCCTCCTGCCCTTTTTGACCCTCTGTCTGTGGTCAATGTAGAGATTGCCAGAAAGAGACAGCTGCACTTCAGGCTTCCCACCTCAAACCCCTGTTACTTCTACAGCCTTCACCCACCCACCCCCAACCCTGGTCATTCTTTCCCTCCCCCTCTGCATGCATCAAATGCTTTGAAGCCAAAACTGACCCCCAAGCCTTTGTTGATGGCTAAATCTTTAAACCTCCGTAAGTGAAAAGTTGCAGTCTGTATCTTTTGGGAATCTATGGACTTCCAAAGTTTTCCCCATTATCAGTATTTTTAATGTATTTATTTATTTATGTAAGTTTAGGAGTACTTTAAGCATGTATTTTAAACCACATAATGTCAAATTAACTCTCCATTGAAGTCTAATGCACACAAATGTAGCATAAGCAAACATTATTTGCTTGAATTTCAGTGTTAATAAAGTGCTGGATGAAGTAATTGTGATAAAGTGCTATTTGTAGGAAAAATTCCCAGTTTTTTCATTCTCTATGCCAACAATTCTTTAGTGTTATCGAATAGAAAAACGCAATTATTGTTAGCTTGTGGTCCATCGACCGAAAGATGCTGATGTCTGCACTTCAGCTTCGATTCCGTAAGCATGCATTTTCTCCCTAATTATGGGTAAATTACAGGCTCTGTCTGTGGGAGCACCAGCCACTCCTCCCCATCGCTTCCAGAATCCTCCACTCTTACCGTTTTACTGCCATAAAGTTGACAAGGAAGGGCAACAAAGCACAACAATTGTGGTGCACTAAACAAAAGAAATCGACCAAAATGATCTGTGTGCTTTTTGAAATAGAGCCACAGAAAACATTGCACTTATCTGAAGGACACCAGCATTTATCGAGGCATTGACACAATTGGAGCTGTCACTGACAAATCTGTCCAAAATACATACTTGACAGTGTTTTGGACACAGTATCCATAATACCCATGCTTCCTGTGGTTGGCCTTCTTGTCAGTGTACCAAGAGCACTAACGAGGGATGTGTGGATGAATTTAGAAGTAGTGCAGAGCAGAGTAGGTGCAAACACTGATTACCTTGTGTTGTACACAATGAGCCGTGGGTAACAGTAAAGCAGTGCACAAGCACCAAGGAGTTAATGGCTGAAAATTATATGAACAAGTGCTTCTTGAACAGGTAAGCACTGTAATTTTGCCTACACCCACTTTAATTTTTTTATCCTAAATCATCCCAACAAAAACTCTTTAGTCTGCATATTTTTACTGACAAAGTTGGTGTGAAGTAGATCAGAACTCCTGTAGCTATAAAGCATAATCCACATGTAAATCTGCTCAAGTCCTTGAGTCTAAAAGCCAGAGAAAGTTAACAGCAGACTTGCATAAGCAACACAGTCGAGCCTGGACACCCTTCATTTGACATGCAGCCAACGGAACAGTTACAGACAGAATTGATAGCATGCAAAATACAACAGTCTAACCTTGGCAATGTGCCAAACATTCTAGTCTTCTATAGCGAAGACTATAAAGCCATTTCCAGAGCCAGACACAAAGAGGTAATGCAAGCAATATTAGTCAATGCTGTAAAATTAAAGATAACAAGATGAGACTGGCCACCCAAAACACGTTTTACTTGTAGAGTTCTGTGTGAAATGATAAACTATGGAAACCATGATCTCTACTTAGGTCACTTGAAAATATGTTTTACAAGCCTATTTTGCTCTTTGTCTAGTCCCACAGATTAGTCTAGTGTTTACTATCACATAGCAGCTATTGATCCTGGAGGGTAGGGCTATCAAACCCTTTCTTAGAGGCAGATAAAACCAGGCAAAGCATTTTTTTAAACTGCTGCATGTTAAACTGCCCTAACGTATGAACAAACAAAAGCTTAAGATTGGCTACTGGTGAAAATAGGAATGTTGTCTACCCATGGAGAAATGCCCATTAAAACCCCTGGTCGCTAACAGCTGTGACATATTCATTATTCAAATTTCCAATCTATTGATTCCATTGATCTATTGATACTCTAAAGATTCTTGCTAATGCAGAAAGTGTAATAGGAGAAATCTGAACAAATAAAAAACTGATACTCACTCTCTTTCTGGGAGGTCCGAGATCTTCCTCCTTTCCACCTTTGCTGCTTCTGCCATGCTTGGGTGCCTTTTGCTCGCCGGGTTGTTTAATGGTGACACGAATCTCAGGGGGACAGATGTAGTTCTCCAGGTTCTTGGGTGGCTTTTTGGCCCGCTTTGTAGTTTGGATCTTCAGCTTAAGGCTGCCCTCCGAGAAATTAGCCTCTTTGATGGAGAATTCCTGCTCCTCAAGGTTGTCGCCCTGCACCCACTTCTCGCTGTCAGCATTGGAAGTAGTGTCAACGTCCTTACCCAGGCCGAGATCTTCATCCTCCTCATGGTCCTGCTGATCACTGCTGAGGACAAGCCCTTTGACTGGGGTGGTCAGTAGGCCTACCTCAGTGAGATCAGCCCTGTTGATAGTTGTTACGGTGGAGAAGAACTCCTCATTTTCTTTGGACCGGGGAGGGCGGGTTAAGTCCCTTTGCTCCATCCCAAAGCTCGGTTCAGAATTGAACCAGGAGGGAGCCGAGATGACAGGGGGACACCGGTCACAGGTGGATTGTGTTCAGCTGTAGTGGGGTGTGATGAATCCTAATTTACTGCTCCCGGAATCGGACAAATCTTGTAAATGGACGCATTTCCTGATGGGAAACTGTAAAGAAAAGAAATATAAAGCAATTTAAATAATGTACATCAATTTACAAAATTATAGCTGTAAGGAATAAAATGGGCAGTAGTTAGTCAAAGCAGTTGGAGGTTTCTAAAGTGCTTCATCAGTTCTGTAATTAGTACTATTAATGGCCTAGTCCATAGGCGAATTGTTCTTTGTTGAGTGCACCTGCAAAAATACCCCACTCTATAATCATTTCACATTAACCAAGCATCATCAGCTGGCTTAATAAGACAAATGTCCTCACATTAAACAAGAGATTAATTTCAACCAGGGTGCAAGCATCTACCACTGACTGGACTGATTGGAACAGTCACACCATTCACCCCGGGAGAACTCCTAGACACCGTAATTACATCACTGACCAGCTCATTTGCTTTGGTGGTCAGTTCAGTAACCCCAGTCCTGGTGTGAAAGTGAACAAATGAGGCCTCTAGCCCAGTGATAAACACCTCTCAGACATCAGACAGACCACAACCTGCACAGTCAGAGACCTGGAAAAAACCAATTAGGCACAAACCCAACATCTTTGCTGCAGTCTGCAAGGCATCAAAGAGGAAACACAAATTAGCCTCACTCATTTCCTTTGGACCAATTATTATATGAGTGATGGGAGTGATACAGAGCATAAGCTGCTTGGAAGAAATAGCTGGAAAGACAAGAGCAAGAGTCAGGACTTGACACGTACTTGCTTTTTTATGAACATATAGATGACCAGATGGGTTAGGAAGGACTAGTCTTAAGTGCAATACTAAACTAGTTTTGGTTTGTCTTTATTTTAGCCAGAGCATATAATCCATCATATTTTTTACATGTAATTCACTTACACATTCCAATACACTGAACACATCTAACTTAATAGAAAACAGATTCTTTTATAAGACATCACTAGTGTACAGTTAATGTTTGCATGAGTTACTTGCACTATGTCTTCTTATGCCCCTGTTACCACTGCACGGTACCCTACAGTATGTGGCTTTGCCAAGTATCCTGTACCAAAGTCGGTTTGGTCATTCTTCTTGAGCAGGGATTAAGCATATTGAATCAGGCTGTATGGGTGGGATAAGTCAAACAGGTCAAACAGAATTGTCACTGAAGTGAGACAATGCAAGCGCTCTATATAAAACCAAACTACAATAGATTAAACACCACAACAACCACAAAAGGGCAAACCAAGAATTGTCCTGTTGTTGCCACAGCTATTGTTTACAGTTACATTACAGCAAACTCCTCCTACATTCCCGGAGTACCCTTGTGCAATTGGAAACAGACAATAGCACATTAGGTACAGCACTGATAGCAATGGATTTAGATAAGTACCATAGTGTGCTATATGAAAATGGGCTTTATTTACTCTAAGATTGTGAATGATTGGTATTGGTAATGGCTGATGATCAGAGTTTCAGATCAGAAATAAGAATGGGATTGGAACATTCCAAAATAATAAAGTTTTCTGTGCTCTTTTACCACTGTTGGTTACCCCTGCCTGTTCCTCTGGTAAAGAGTTTGTTTTTTAATTTGATGGTGGACTGAGTAGCTGGCAGGGTTGCACCATTCTTTTGTTTCATCTCAAGTCTGTGCAACTAAACAGCACCATTTGAAGTTATAGTCAATTTGTTATCAGAGTAAAGTTTCAGGTCAGAAATACTGTTACACTATTTTAAGCAGGATAGTAAAGGACAACCAACAGATTATGGTTGATCAAATCATGTTATGTTATAGCTTTATGTAAGCTAATTGTCTACTTTTATATGGACATATTAATAATGAGAGAGTGCTGGTTATGTCCTTAATTGTAACAACAGATTCATAGATGCTTAACAAATGTGTTGTGTTGCATTAAGTACCTGCCTACAAAAACATCCCCTGTTAATGTGTTGTAGATTATTTACTAAATACATATTATTGCCTTTTTGCCCATAAATCTACACTTAATCACCCATAGACCCATTCAGACCCTTTGCTGTGGCACTCAAAATTGTGATCAGGTGCATCCTGTTGGCTTTATTATCCTTGAGATGTGTCTAAAACTTAACTGAAGACCACCTGTTGTTATTTAAATTGACATAATTTGAAAAGGCACAACAGCATATTTATCATCTGTCTGCAAACCCTTCAAACAACCCACCAAAGTGTGTCACAGTAGTTCATATCATGACATGATTAGTTATAACAATCTGTTCCAAGCACAATCCCAACAACACTCACTTTAGATCTAACACTTGACCGTAATGGTTTCAAGTAACTCCCTTAGCAGCAACTGTGTTGAGTTGTGTGAGCGCTGATGGGTATTGACCAAGGCCTGCAGAGTTTATTCCTCTCACTGGCAGAGCTCGAGCTTTCATCCTGCTTAACCGCTGCTGCCCATGTGTCAGACTGCTCTCAGTGTCATTTTCCTGTTCGGTTAGCAGACAACTGAGAGATGAGAAGCTGAAAACAATGGCTATAACCTGAGTGCTTGAATCCTCAACAGACTAAATCGTCTGTCCATTACATGGTGACAGTCTTAATGGTTTAATGCTCATCCATTCCATGATGATGCAAACACAGGACCTGGTAAATACAAATAAACTATTTTAATTTATGCCGTAATGCTTCATTAGGAGGCTATTACTCTGGAAGGCTCCCTGAAAAAGCTGGGTGTTCTGGCAGTAAGCCAGTAGACTGTTGAGGTATGGGTATTAAAGAACATTAATATCATTTGAAATCAAGTCTGATGAGCACAAATGGAAAACAACATTAAATTCCTTGCCTTTTAGGTACATTTCCCAGTCACTTTAACAGATTTATAAAGCAATTTCAAAACAATCTGCAAACTGGGGGAGGGGAAGTTTGGGTGAGACGATGGCAGAGGCTAAACAAACAACAATTAGCATGCTCACACAGACTTTGAAAAATAATGAATGTAACTTCTTGACTTGCCATGCAGGCAGGTGTTGGTGGTGCAGGTGGATGGAAAGTGTAGTTCTCTCTTATATACTCTTTTGCTAGTGTTCTTCAGCTTTGGTTTCTCTTAACTAGTGGGTAAAGAGTAGTGTCTTTGTTGCATTGTACCCGCCAAAGATGGTGTGGCAGCTTTGTGTGCTCTTTAACCATTGCTGGTTTCCCCTGTCTGTTTCTCTGGTTGTTTGGGTTTTTAATTTGATGGTGGACTGAGTAGCTGGCAGGGTGGAACCCAGGCATTGTTTTGTTTCATCTCACGTCTGTGCAACAAAACAGCACAGTTTGAAGTTATAGTAAATTTATTATCAGAGTAATGTGTAGTTTGGGTCATTGTCTGTTGTGTAGCTGATCTTTTACCCCTCGAATATGTGTAAATGTCTCTCATGGGTTAAATCCTACCTCCAAAAAATGCCTGTATGTATACTGCTTACTCCAAGTTGCCTCAAGGTTAGTGAGCAAAAGGTTGATTGTGGCATTACCTCACCCAGCTAGAAAAAAATATCTATAATATTGAGCTTTTATGTGTTTCCACTAAGGTTTTATAAATGCAAATGTAAAATTCAAATAAAACGTGTATAAAGAACCCCATTGTCCCCAAATAGCCATTTCTCTTCTCAATCCAGACTATTCTCAGAATCTTTCTCGAAAAACAAAAACATCAGATTAAACCATGAAGCTTATATAACCCGTCTGGCCTAGCAAGCAGACCAACTGCGAGCTAATTGTGCAAGACTACAGTCTGTTCAAAAATAGCTTTATTATTTTCACAAATATGCCTGAGGCGTATGCCGGGTTTTCAGCTAATTGCATGAAAGAGCTGTGTGTCGGCAGCGTAGCCTCTGGCTGCTTCTGACGGGAATGGATTCAGACGTTTGTCCTTCAAGGCCTTTGTGTGCTGATCTGCTCTATCCTCTTTCTGAGTGCATTTCAATTAGGGCGATCACAGCTTTGTGTCGCAATTATCTCAATGTACATTCCCAGCACCCTGCATAAAAACAGCCATTAATTGACACACTCGGGACGTAATCATTCTAACCACCGTGCTTACACAAAACACAGATAGCCCTAACAAGTATTTCAGAAAGCAAATCGTTTCAATCTGAGAACTGGGCTGAATGAACCTGAACCGACATGTTTAATTCTGGCTGTAACGCTATCTGTGTGCAGTTCTGGCAAATCCAGTTAATGAAGTGGTAAACAGTAGCTGTGGATTGCATCAAATGAAAGTGAGAATTGGGTTGATTAAGTAAGCAGACTAACAGTGTTGGCTCCTCCCTGGGTCTGGCTATCACACATACTGTGAGTGTGAAAAAGATCCCAACCAGTTACACAGCCCCATTTAAGGCGATGAACAGGGTGCACTGTGGCAGCTTTACAAAAAAACAGCCCAGCCAAAAAAACACACATTGACGATTCGCTCCGGTGCAGTAATAAACACAGAGGAAACTTTCGAGGTGCAACACCATTTCCTTTGAACTAAGAACGCCAAGGAAACCTTTCTTTAAAGTCGAACACAACAGCACCCTTTAAAACTGTTTGGTATTGCGTAGTAAAATGCACCTTCAAGCTTTTAAAGCACAACCAGCAGTCAGCTGCCAAGTGTTCATGAATACTGACGTTCTTTCGTTTTTACCTCAGTCTTTCATCTAACTTTGACAATTCCTCCTTATTCACACTCAACCTAAGCCCCCTTATCACACAACTACTAACACAATTAGCATTTTTTTATAATGCTTTTATTCGTCATATATACAGTACATATACACATGTACAGTACAACAAAATTCTGTCTTCGCATATCCCAGATTGTTTGGAAGCTGGGGTCAGAGCGCAGGGTCTGCCATTTAACAGCGCCCCTGGAGATGAGAGGGTAAGGGGCCTTGCTCAAGGGCCCAACAGTGGCTACATTGCAGACCTGGGATTCAAACTCTTAACCTTTCAATTGATAGCCCAAAGCTTTACCCACTAGGCTACCACTTCTACATTTAAGTCCCAGTTACACTAAATTTACATTTGTGGCATTCAGCAGATACTTTTGTCCACTGTAAGCTTTTATCAACTTACATTTATGACTGAATACAGTCTGAGCAATTGAGGGTTAAGGGCCTTGCTCAAGGGCACAACAGTGGCAACATGGCAGCAGTGGGGCTTGAACTGGCAACCGTCTGATCACTAGTCCAGTACCTTAACCACTGAGCTACGACAGAAATACAGATATTCTTTTGGAGGGTAACAGTAATGTTAGAGCCTTGTCTTGCTGTTATGGATTGTGCAGCCACATGCTTATAATGTTCTTTAGGCATCTTATACCAGGGCTTATGTCAGAGAGTTTAAAGCAATTGGGAGTTTTCATGTGCATGTAACAGCCTCCACCATTCTTCAAAAGCTTTCCAGTATGTCTTGGAACATACACTAATCAGCCATAACATTAAAACCACCTCCTTGTTTCTACACACACTGTCCATTTTATCAGCTCCACTTACCATATAGAAGCACTTTGTAGTTCTACAATTACTGACTGAAGTCATCTGCATGCTTCGTTAGCCCCCTTTCATGCGGTTCTTGGTCAGGACTCTTGGTCAGGTCAGGACTCTCCCAGGACCACTACAGAGTAGGTATTATTTGGGTATTAGGTCATTCTCAGTACTGCAGTGACACTGACATGGTGGTGGTGTGTTAGTGTGTGTTGTGCTGGTATGAGTGGATCAGACACAGCAGTGCTTCTATATGGTAAGTGGAGCTGATAACATGGACAGTGAGTGTAGAAACAAGGAGGTTTTAATGTTATGGCTGATTGGTGTCACTAGTCATAAACATGAATGTGTTTGTTCTGATCTTTTGATCTACATGCTAGTCAAATAGTGATGTTTATATACTTTTGACCATATCAAGTTTTACCACCTTATTACAGATAAATGTATCTAGATACCTCTAAATCTTGTATAAAAAAAATCAGTTCACCGAGTCTATGTTGACTTAAAAGCTGGAACATAGATTACACTGTGTTCACACTGTCCACAGCAAAATTGCTCACTTAATCGGGACAGCATGACCCATGGTTCAGCTTGTAATAAATTTTGGGGTTTCTTCCAGAGCTTGGCAAGAGACCACTGGTCAACTAACTTTTTAAAGGGTAAGAGTAAATGCATATGGAAAAGGTACCAGCTTTGTACCTTTGTACCTTCAGCAATGAATAAAGAGGCCACGCTCCAAGGTTTTGGGTTATATTATGGGTTATAGAACACTCTTCATCACCAAAATAGTAATATAAATAGATATATGTATATTTTAACCAGCACACTTAAAGGAAATCAACAGTACATACAAAGGTTGTTGGAACAAAGTATTGTTCAAAGTATGTTGCAGAAATGTGTCCTCTCTAGATGTATCTATGGGTGGGAATATTGTGTTAAATCACTGTGAGGAGAACAGACAGTTGACAAGATAGACTGATGGGGAAGCAACTACACTCCCCTGCTAAATGTTGACTTCTCTGGAGTAGCAGCATTGACTACTCTCTAAAAAGCTAAACAAATGCCTGAAAGTACTTTACAAAATACTCAATTTTTCTCCCTAAGCCGGAGTTGTTCATGACAGACCTCAAACACTATAAATCCAACGCAACACAGATGCAAACTGTGGTTTACAGCAGCTAAAAACAGTACACAATACGTCAGAGGTTAAACGGGAACATATAATCCATCTCTGGTTGCATGAGTGGATGACACTGTTTGGTTTAGACATGACTACGATACACCGCTGAAGTTTTCCATGATTATATTTCTTCAACATTTTGGCCATGACTACCATGTACCACTCAATTGTCCATGATTACATTCCCTCATCATTCTGGCCATGAATAAGGACATGCCCTAAAGCCCAGTCTGGGAAATCTGGTTTATTTAGAAAACTCTGGGCAATGCTGAAAACTCCTGATCAGCAGAGTTCAACAAAGCGAACCCTGCAAAACAATATTTCATCAGACCTTACATCACCCAATAAATCACTTCTTAAAAACAAAGTCATCTGGCTCAACTATGCACCGGGGGTGATTCATTTTATCACAATGTCAAATTTAAAAACTGTAATGGCTTTGTAGAAAAAAAACACTCACTAAGAGTTTAAAACGTAATAAAATATATGTCCAATCAGCATGCCTGTTTAACCATCTAATTATCCTCTAACAAATCTAGTAATGTAGCCTACATTAAACAATTCATGAATACTATGCTGTACTTCTGTGTGGCATCACCCGGCTTACACAGACACGATTGGCTGTGTCTGTTGGGAGGGCTGATCAAAGAGACTCCTCGTTACTACTGCAAATGCAGTTTATACTGGCTGATCAAAGGTGCCTGCACAGAGACGGGGAATAATGGAAAGCAGTGCGTGAATATCTATACACAATACTGCTCTTTGTGTGAGTCCGTCTCTGACAGGTGAAAAGAAGTGCCTGGCAACTGCACACATTTCAAAGGGGTGTGTGTTAGTTACAGCCCTACTCAGTCACGGCAGGAATCTGCAGCATTTAAAGAAAAGACAACTGGGTAATTGGATATGACCAGATTAGTAGAAAAATTTAAAAGACAGAAATGGTCAAAAGCTTAATATACTTTCTTGATTTTCATGGCCACCAACACAAATGGTTATTAAGGTGTAATGACAGTATAGCTCAATATTTCATATATGCCGCAGTTATAAACTCTTTACCCCAATGACGTGGTATCTTTACATCTACCATTACATTCCTGATACTCCTACTATACTCCTCTGCCTTTGTGCCACAAAGCTCCAGTGACCCAAGTTTTTTTGGTCACCCCAAACCCTTTCTCTAGACTTTCTGTTTTTCCCCACTTCCCAAAAACATTTCGGTGAGTGGCTTAAGCTACACTAAATTGACAAATATTTAAATTAGTAAGTAGATGTGTGATGCCCTTTTGACTGACTGGTGTTCTGTCCAGGACATGTTACTGCCTTGCATCCAGTTTGTACTGGATAAATTCATAACCCATTGCAACCCTTTCTTACATAATAAAAACAGATTTTTATTCATAACTTCAATAGCATTTAAAGTATTCAGCATATTGATAACTTTAATAGCTTTTAAAATATTCATCAAATTGCTCCAAAACAAGTTGTATTTTATCAAGTGTAACCCACATTACATACTACAACTCTTATACTGACACTTTTATCATTTATTACATAATAAAAGACATATTTTTATTCATAACTTCAATAGCATTTAAAGTATTCAGCATATTAATAACTTCAATAGCTTTTAAAATATTCATCAAATTGCTTCAAAGCAAGTTGTAATTTATCAAGTGTAACCCACATAACATACTACAACTCTTGCATCCAGTTTGTACTGGATGAATTCAGAACCCATTGCAACCCTGACCAGGATAAAGTGGCATGAAAAAAAGGGAGAACTGTAGTGCTGTTTGGTAAAGTGGGTGCTGCACAGCAAAGCTTGTCCTGGAGACCTGGGTTTGATCCTTGATTTAGGTCACTGCCAGTGAGAAGCTTCATATGTTCTAGTTGTGACCATGTGGATTTTCTTCTGGGTACTCTGGTTTCCTCCCACCTCCAAAAAACATGCAGAAGGAGGATTGGCCATTTTACATTGCCCCTCTGAGTGATTAGAGCTGTCTTGGCCTATAATGTGCTACACTTAACTCCAGTGTTTCTGGGTGGCACCAAACCCACTACGACCCTGACAGAAATGAAGAGATTAGTGAAAATGTATGATGGTAAATGAAAATAGGAGCGGACTCACCCTTGTACAGCTGATGCTTAACTTTTTACTTGTTGTGGAGAATGCTGTTACATTTATTATAGACTTTAAGTACTATAGATTTACTTTATTTCTTTATTTTATTGCCATTAAAAGAATAACTGATTGTTATTTACTACTTTTAACATTTTATCTTAGAAGTGACATTAGAAGTGACAGGATTTTTAACCTTAGTGAGAAAATCAAAATGACTCAAGTCAAAAACAAGACTGTCTTTTTTTACTGGGTCTGACTGCCAAAAGGTGTTTTTGTTCTGATACTCTATTTAGAACGACTGCCAAAAATGAGATTTGTCCTTGGATATCTCCTGCTCTTCCTTTGTCTCCTGTCAGTTCTTGGCTATCCTCCAGCGAAACTCACCCCAGCCGGGAACAGAGAGTGATCTATCCACATACATAAACATCACCACAGATCTGTAATTTAGTCACACAGTACTGCCTTTATTCAGAGCTAATTTAATATATGCTATGTGTTGAAGTACAGTCATTTTTTAGCTTGACTATTGTGGAAATTTACGTAGGGAATGATATTATTGTGGGCTATTAAATTTGATTATATCAAATGTCAATTTTAGTTCAGTTATCTGAAGTCAATCTGAGGTGAAAAGTATGCTAAATCAGAACGGGGATGATTAATGCACTGTAGTTTAAACCATATAAAGTAATTAGATTCAGTCAATGCTGATAGAGGTGGTGCAATCACTTAAGTTTAGTGGGTAATTACACACACTTTCACACACACTTAGAAATACAGGTAGTACACACCCAAATGAACCGTCACTTCAACAAATGCTGTTTTTTACAAGATGTGTTCCTCTCTATCATATCATGTTTGTTTAATGAACTAAAATCAATTACTGTGACAAACACACAAGAGGGAATCAGACAGGGTGCAATTAATTTTTCCCACAGAGCTGTAAGTGGCTTCTTTTACAGAATCAGTATTACAGATAATAAACAACAATTGCTATCTACAGCAAGTTATGACAGTATAATGAACACGCCTCTTCCAGAATTATGAGTGTGGCCATCACTGTCACTAATGGGCCCTGCATGTTCCAAAGCTGGTACAACTCAGAAAAGAAAAAAGTCAGGTTGTCATGGTAACTAAAATGAAGGCAAACAATGTACATCATTTTAATGCATGCCTCAGTCCTGCCCCGGGCTAATACATAGCAATAGGCTCCATTTCCAAGAGTACGGCCACCCTCGCTTAGAAAGCTTCAGTTGCTTTAACTGGATGAATCATTTCAGCAGTATCTCACACCACTCTGTCTGGTTTAAGAGGCAGAAACATGAGCATATTTAACTGTGTGCTTAATTAACAGTGGATCTTGAAATATACGAACTGTATAATTTTAATGAATTTCAGCTTTTTACATATGCACTTCCCACATGCCCATGTTTGGTTAACCATGTTTTCTGTTTAAATGCCAGTTATGCCAATGTTATTTGAATACAATATCACAGTAGTACATATGTAGTTCTGTATAATGCACATACTGTAGGTCATCAGTATAAATATGAGCTAATTAACTATGAACTCCCTCTGACATAAGCACTCAACCACAGAATGAACCTTACAGAACTGGCATACAGCTACTAAATGGGCTGTAAGGGTTCAAGCATTCTATGTAACAGCATCAGTCATAAAACAGGTACTATCTTACCATCTAAGCTTTTTGATTGGCTTTAAAACATTGTATTATTTTTACCATATTATTTTAAGCAATATTTTTTGATTTCTAAATTCGCAATGACTAACAATCTCAAGTTGACCAATCAGCAACTGACCAATCAGCAACGTCACTTGTGTCGTGCAGATGAAGTTATATTGTACATTTATGACATTCAGCAGACGTACAATTGTGACTGAATACATAGCAAGCAATTAGGGGTTAAGGGCCTTGCTCTAGGGGCCAACTGTGGCACATTGACAATGCCGGTGCTTAATCAAGCAACCTTCTAATCACTAGCCCAGTATCTTTACCACTTAGCTACAACTAGTTACAGTTTTAACTTTTGTAAGTATGTATAGTAAGTTTTGAAAAGGTTGGCTATTGGTGAATAACTTTCAAACTAATGCTGGGATATGTGTGAGTGAGTGTAATCTATTTTTTAATGTATTCATCTTCAGTACTCTCTTTACCTTTAACAGGGTGAATACACTAGACACAAGGCAGGAATATACTCTGGACACTGTGTGCCTGCCAATTGCAGGGTAAAACACACTCACAGAAACAGAGAAAACTATTTAAAATGTTCACATTGTAACTGCAGGTGAGAATCAAATCTAGTTTACCAAGATGCTTGTGCTGAGCTGCGACCACATTACCACCCAAGAATTACCTTTTTGTGGAGAAACTGGATTTGTGTTTGGAAACTGATTGCAATGCAAATCAATAGTCTGAAGTGCCACTAGTGTCCACCTATAACAAATGCTAGCTATTTTATAAGCTGTTGACTAGGCAGTTTGATATTAAGAAAGACAGAAGGACATATTCACATTTCCCTTTGCATTTATGTATTTTTATATGTATCTTTGAATTCTTAGTGAGATTGAAGCTAAAGCATTGAAGGCTCCTGCCATGTCCTGTTTGTAGTACAAGACAACCATTAAAATACATGAGTTATTGTTGTACACTCAGTGTACTGATACTTCCCTTTTTTTTTATGATCAAAACTCTGAGTGTTGGCCACTGACGATACTATTCCAATATTCGTTAATATAGTTCATGTTCAGTATTTACACTATTAGTTATGTAATACATGTCCACAGTGTAAAATATGACAGCCGGTCAATCCAGGGTTTTTCACCAATATCAGCCCCAATTTGGATTATCACTGAAAAATGGACAGGCCTTTAGACAATCAACCTAGACCAGAAGATAATATCGCACACTGGAGTGTGGGACAGTAATCCTTTACAACAATGTAGGTAAATCAAGTAAGTTACATTATTGCTCAGATTTATAGCCTGTCCTCAATCGATTATAGACACCCAAAAAAGTCTTTCAATACCTTACATGTTATTCATTTATGCATGTATGTGAACTTTTAGAGATAGCATGCTGTCTAGAATCCCAAGGGTTTTTTCATCCCTTAAAAGTTCTATGCAGCATCCTACAAAATGCCAACAAAGAATTTCAAATAGAAATCATCCTCCTAAGGTCTAGAGAACCATTAGGTAGTGATAAAGTGCAAGCAATATCAGCATCAAATATTTTTTTAAAGTTTTACTGACAATGTAATATGCTTCCAAATAAATGAGGTCTATGATCATGATTAGACTGTCAGAAAGAACAGTTTATTACAAAGTCCAGTTCGCATTTGGAGAGGTCCAAAATATTATGCACTTGTCTACAGAAATGTGATGTGGTCATTTACCATATTCTAAAACACTGGATTCCTGTGACAACCACCAAGAGGACAGTACAGAGCTTAATGCTTAAGTTCCTTTAGAGAAAGGTAAGGGGGCATTTTGCTGGCATGGTTTGGGGCATTTACCTTATTAGAGGAAAGGGTTGTTGCAAATTAATTTTGACTGGTCACTTAAATAATATGATTGAACGCTTTTACTTCAAGTGGAGTTGACTTTCTCAGAAAAGCAATACCCTCATCCACAGGGCAGGAAGTGTAACTGAATGGTTTGATGAGTATGAAGATCTTTTCAGTCATATGCTATGGCTTTCAAAGTCATTACATTTCAGCCATGGGTATAAGACCACTGACTGATACAATCATATCGAACCAACACACACTACGTTATTGCTATTGTGGACCAGTGTTAAGAATGGTCTCTCTGGGTCTCACAACCCAAACATCACAAACATCATCTATTTATTTGGGGTCCTATTGGGGTCCCGTTTCATTGAGAAATGTGTTACAAAGTGTTGCCAAAGCAAAGCGAACAGAGAATGAGATAGGCTACAGTCAGCAATTGTATACCCACAAAGATAAACTGTATGGTAGGTGATAGATTAGAAAATAGTCAATAAATGTATGTACAGTATTAAAGAAGACTAAGGTTTGTTGCTGATTATGTGGACAAAAGAAGCAGTTGCTAGGGCTCATTTCTTGCACAGCAGCCTCAAATCCCATGGTGATGTAAAGCTTGTTTGACTGTTAACTGTGTCATTCATATTCCAGAAGTTTGCCGTTCATAACAAACATGATATATAGATGGTAGTGCTATAGACATAATATACAGATTAAAGTGCAGATTAAGATTAAGGTGCTATGCAGATTAAGGTGATACAGATTAAGGTGCTATGAACATAATAGACGAATGTATACGGTTTAGGTTGTGTTGGGTATGACAGGTTGGGTTTCCTGACCTATCTTCCTATCTTGTGCTGATGAACAGTAAGAAACAGCCCTACTGTTTTGGCTTTATTTTAGACCTTTAGACCATTAGGACTAATTTTTCTAGAGTTTGGTGATCTTTGGGTTTTCTTTCTGACTTTGGAGTGGCACTATCACCTCACAGCAAGAAGGTCCTGGGTTCGATCCCCAGGTGGGGCGGTCCGGGTCCTTTCTGCGTGGAGCTTGCATGTTCTCCCCGTGTCGGCATGTGTTTCCTGCAGGAGCTCCGGTTTCCTCCCACAGTCCAAAGACGTGCAAGTGAGGCGAACTGAGATACGAAATTGTCCATGACTGTGTTTGAGGTTAAACCTGTGAACTGGTGAATCTTGTGTAAGCGGTAACTACCTGACCTGTCATGAATGTAACCAAAGTGTTTAAAACATGCGTGTTAAAATCATAATAAATGAATCTTTCTGACTTTGTGAAGTTTCATTCACATGAAAAGAACAGTTGCAGTAAATACATGTCCACTGCCTTGTCCATGTGTTTCAAAGTTCCACATGTATTGTCTCTACACTTCAGACATAACAATCATGACCACACTTAGTGTGGGATGTGGAAACCAGCCCACACAGAGGCTTCTAGTGGAAATCACACTCGGTTTCGGATTTGCGCGCCTACTCGTAATGACAGTGTTGGTCCGTGGAGCCCATAAAACTCCCATAGCTGCAAATCATACATGAACCAGGGTGAAAGATCATTGCCCTGGACTGATACAGGGTGTCACAACGCGTCCTAATTCTTAATGGTGCAACATATGGCTGACCTAGAATCAGAAGTAACACTGATCGTGACTGCGAGCGCTTTTTATTTGTTTAAAAAGGAAAAGAAATACAAAATACAGCAAGTCGTATGTTTACATTAAAACAAGCATTTTAACAGGATGATCTCGTGTACAGTTTTGCACATGCATGGCATTTTTATGATTGTTAAAGCGCAAATGTAACTCACCCATTTCTGAAGATCTGGCAGCGCTCACGTAGTTAAAAGCAAATCCATCCAGTGACATGAATATGATCTGATCGAGGCGATTTCAGCTTTGCAATCGAACAGAACCCTTAGTGGGTCTGTTAAGGCTGTTTGTTAGAATAAAATAGCGTCAAGTAAAATACGGATCTAAGAAAAACGATCAGCGATCAATCGGATTGGAAATGGAAATATGTAAAGCGTGTAAATGCAGCCGGCGCACCGCTGTAAGAAATAAACTAAAGCATAAAGCGTACAGAAAGTGCACAAACTGCGGGCTTTTACATCTGCTGATAAACCTTCCTCCTCCTGATCGCAAGCCTGCACCTCTTCTGCTCCCTCCTCGACTCTCAGATCTTACACTCGGGGTGGATCGAGTCTTTTCCACTGCAGAAAAAAACAACAACGCAGCCCGTAATTGGTATCCAAAATATCCAAAGTTCCACCGGATAGCGCCGGGCCTGATGAGCAGGCGTGCAGAGATCAGTCAGGTTTGAATGTTGGGGGTATTTCCTAGTTTCGGATCGAGTTAAACCGCGCTTACGATTGGGTATAGCGTCTAGCTCCTCCGGACTCGGTGTGTGTGTGTGTGTGTGTGTGTGTGTGGAGTCCTGCAGCACTGTTGTTTTTGATAATGATCTTGCAGAAACACGCCGGGATTTTTTTCCTGAAGCGCGCTGCTCACTGGCGCCACCTCCCGTCCACGCATCGCACAACTGTGTTCTATATGCTGCATCGTTAATGTACAGTATCTCACAAAAGTGAGTACACCCCTCACATTTCTGCAAAGATTTTATTATATCTTTTCATGGGACAACACTATAGAAACGAAACTTGGATATAACTTAGAGTAGTCAGTGTACAGCTTGTATAGCAGTGTAGATTTACTGTCTTCTGAAAATAACTCAACACTCAGCCATTACTGTCTAAATACCTGGCTACACAAGTGAGTAAATCTACACTGCTATACAAGCTGTGCACTGACTACTCTAAGTTATATCCAAGTTTCATTTCTATAGTGTTGTCCCATGAAAAGATATAATAAAATAATAAAATAAAAACTTTTGTGAGACACTGTATATACTGTGGATTTATCTGTGTGCTTATGTTGGAATGACTGCTTATTTACATTTACATTTTCAGCATTTAGCAGACGCTTTTATCCAAAGCGACTTACACAATGAGCGGTACACGATGAGCAATTGAGGGTTAAGGGTCTTGCTCAGGGACCCAACAGTGGCAACTTGGTGGTGGCGGGGCTTGAACCGGCAACCTTTCGTTTACTAGTCCAGTACCTTAACCACTGAGCTATCACTTGTCCCAGTATTTAAGACAAAAAAGGAAGGTGGCTCGGTAGGTAGCACTGTCGCCCTACAACGAAAGGTCCTGGGTTTGATTCCCTGGTGGAGCGATCCAGGTCCTTTCAATGTGGAGTTTGCATGTTCTCCCCGAGTCTGCGTGGGTTTCCTCCGGGTCCGGTCTCCAAAGACATGCAAGTAAGGTAAACTGGAGATGCAAAATTGTCCGTGACTGTGATATTAAACTTGAACAGATGAATCTTGTGTTTATTTGTTTATTTTGTTTATTAGGATTTTAACATCATGTTTTACACTTTGGTTACATTCATGACAGGAACGGTAGTTACTCATTACACAAGATTATATCAAATACAGCCATGGACAATTTTGTATTTCCAATTCACCTCACTTGCATGTCTTTGGACTGTGGGAGGAAACCGGAGCACCCGGAAGAAACCCACGCAGACATGGGGAGAACATGCAAACTCCACACAGAAAGGACCCGGACCGCCCCACCTGGGGATCGAACCCAGGACCTTCTTGCTGTGAGGCGACAGTGCTACCCACTTAGCCACCATGCCGCCCTGAATCTTGTGTAACTAGTAACTATCTGCTCTGTCATGAATGTAAACAAAGTGTGTAAAACATGAGGTTAAAATCCTAATAACTAAAGAAAATAGTCGCTCAGGTGGCGCAACGGTAAAACACGCTAGCACACCAGAGCTGATTTTTCGAACTCGTCGGTTCAAAACTGAACCAATGATTGGCTGTTGTTCATACAGGGTGGGGAGCCAGATAGGGACCTCATAACTGATGCAATTATGACCTCCGCTGGCTGGTTGATGGCACCTGCACAGAGTCGAGGAATAATGCATTGATCAGGGTGTGTCTCTCCATACACAAAGCTGATTCGCATATGAACTTGCCTCGTGCAGGTGAAAAGATGCAGTCGGCTTCTGCGCACCTAGGAGGAAAGGGCACGTGTCAATCTCGCTCTCCTCAATCAGAAGTGGAGATCAGCATCAGTAGAGAGGGAGCGTAATGCAATCAGGGTAATTGGATACAACTAGATTGGGAGGAAAAATGGGAGGAAATGCAAAAAAAGGCATGGTCGCACTTTATTAAGCACTTCTATCTGTATTGTACAGTCGACGATTCTTCAAAAAGCTACATACGTATTAACCTTGTGGGTATACAAGAACTGAGTAGAGTCCATCTTTTGCTCTGTACACTTTGTCAGCCCCTGTACCCCATAAGAATCCCACTGACCAGATGTAATTTGCCTAGTGAACCATTCTCAGCAGTGTAATGACACTAACCTGGTAATAACGACATAATTTCTGCCCAAAGGTTCTTCTTTCTTGCATTCCAGCCTTATTGTCTATGGCAATGTGAAACTCACTTGACTGTGGACAGTAACATACATGCTTCAGCAGCTTCTAATACATGTCAGACCTGATTTTAAGTGTTGGTCAGATGACATCCTACCATCCAGACAATTTTACAGCATGGGTGAGATTAGATTAGATTAGATTAGATTAGATAAGATTAGATTAGATTAGATTAGATTAGATTAGATTAGATTAGATTAGATTCAACTTTATTGTCATTACACATGTACAAGTACAAGGCAACAAAATGCAGTTTAGCATCTAACCAGAAGTGCAATAAGCAGCAAGTGCAGGATGTACAGTATCTACGATATACATTATTTACAGAATACGGGCAGTGGTATGAACAAGATTTACAAGTATATTAATATATTATTGAATGTACTATAAACATGATATATAGATGGTAGTGCTATAGACATAATATACAGATTAAGGTGCAGATTAAGATTAAGGTGCTATGCAGATTAAGGTGATACAGATTAAGGTGCTATGAACATAATAACAAATGTATATGGTATAAGGTTGGGTTGGGTATGACAGGATGGGTTTCCTGACTTTGGCAAAGAAACCATTGCGCTGTCTATCTTGTGCTGATTAACAGTAAGAAACAGCCCTACTGTTTTGGCTTTATTTTTAATTCACAAAAAAACAGGTGGTCCTTTTTGTAGGTGAGTGGCAGTAGTTAAGTCTACACACTGCACAGATTTCCTTCTTGTGAAGAATGATAGATGTGTTATGTGTTAAACTGACTTAAATGACAGGATCATAACTCATAATAATTTAACAGACGCTGTTACACTATGGCTGTATTCAGTATCCGCTATTATTGTTCTACTTAAAGTGTCACAAGGACTATAAACCTTTTTATTTGATTTGTTAGGGGTGTGTGAGAAGTGATAACAAGGCATAAACATTAAGAAAGACAATCTCACTCCTCTCTTATTACAAGCGTTTGCTTTGACGTTTTGGCCTTTCACAAGGAGGCTACAGTGCATAACATTTTATGGCTTCTTGCCCTGTTATTTTCATCACTGGCTTGGTGCCATTATTGCAGTACTGACAGAGGTGCCAAATATGTGCGTAACATAACATACGGGGCTGCATCTAATGAGACACCTTTAGTAAGTGCATTACTATTTTGGCACCATTAGTGAAAAATCATTTTAAAGTTTGTATAAAATGTCCCATGCATGCAAATACAGTGTATTAGCAAGAGCCATAAAGTTAATAGAATTGAATCTAAGCATGAAAAGAAATCTCTGTTGAGACAGACAGAATGATGTAGATTTATAATTTAACTGTACAGAATTTTTTAAAGGCAACAAACAAAAAATATCTGGAATATATGTATTTTTGTACTATTTACACAAGAAGATGATTATAAATAATGTAACTCATTGGCTTTGTATTGTTTAAGTATGATATAGAATTTATACATTGTGTGAAATGCTGAGCATGGGACATGGGATAGTTTTTGTACTTAACATCTTAACAGCTACTGGAGAAGGTTAATCTTTCCAAAGGACATGGAAAGCAAACACAAGGCCAAAGCAACACTGAAGTGGTTTGAGGCACAAAAAGGTGAGTTTCTTTCACAATAGCCCAATCAAACCCCTGATACCACACCTACTGAGAATCTAAGTCACTGAGAAATCTGAGAAAATTGCTGTCTTCAAATGATTATTTCCAGACACCATGCAAAGCTGGCACATGCATACCCCAAAATACTATTGGGCAACATTTCTGTTTATTTCCTGGATTTGAAGGCTTGACATTTCAGATAAAATGTGGATAATTTGCTTTACTTTTACCCCAAGACTTACCCAGTGAGTGTCCCATGGCACTGAGAAGCTACCAACATGGAAGAGGGAGGGTTAAATACTAGGTGAGTTAAAATTATGTTAACACTAATGGATCTATTCCCTGCTAAATGTGTCAGAGCTTTTAATGGTACTGTTGCTCGCTGGTTTTTGTGTGTTAGACATGATGACGAACACGTTGAGACTGTCCTGTAAATCATCCTACACATGTGAAGTATGTTTTGTGAATAAAAGGTTTCTGCCATTTAAGTGTTAACATCATTTTGACTCACCCTGTATTGTATACAAAACTGAGAAGCAAGCACCTTACTTTTCAAACTGCTTTTAATGCAATATTATTAGGCACTTAAACATGCTTGAACTGCTGTTAATTGCCCCATCAGTTCACAAGATGCCTGAGATTAGCTAGTGTCACTTGAATTTATTTTGGGAAACAAGTAGGGGAGCACACGCCATCATCCAGAAATAAGGGCTAATTATGCTCTCCAGGACACCCAGAGATTACGTCCATAGTAAGAATAAACAATTCACTTTTAACCATTTAAGAGCCCATGTCCACATATCTTTGATAAATAAAAAAATGGTAATAGCATTAAATAAAATAAAATCACTGTGAAGATTTTTGTATTTGACCACATTAGTATACCTGATACTGAGGGCGGCACGGTGGCTTAGTGGGTAGCACTGTCGCCTCACAACAAGAAGGTCCTGGGTTCAATCCCCAGGTGGGGCGGTCCGGGTCCTTTCTGTGCGGAGTTTGCATGTTCTCCCCGTGTCCGCGTGGGTTTCCTCCGGGTGCTCCGGTTTCCTCCCACAGTCCAAAGACATGCCACCAGGCTAATTGGAAACACTGAATTGTCCTATAGATACCTAGCCGCTAGATGCACTAGTGCATTGTAGTGCCGGTCCCAAGCCCGGATAAATTAGGGAGGGTTGTGTCAGGAAGGGCATCCGGCGTAAAAATTGTGCCAAATCAATGAGCGATCATGAGGATGACTCACTGTGGCGACCCCTGAAAAAAGGGAAAAGCCGAAAGAAGAAGTATACCTGATACTGAGAATGTTATTTATATATTATGAAAGTCTTATTACAATAATTGGAATGAGAATATCAAAAAATAGCTTAATTAATAAATGTTCCAATATAATAGTGAGTATCTGTAGCGTGCAGGCGGTACGGTGGCTCGGTGGGTAGCACTATCACCTCACAGCAAGAAGGTCCTTGGTTCAGTTTCCAGGTCGAGCAGTCCGTGTCCTTTCTGTGTGGAGTTTCCATGTTCTCCCCGTGTCCATGTGGGTTTCCTCCTGGAGCTCCGGTTTCCTCCCACAATACAAAGACGTGCAAGTGAGGTGAATTGGAGATACAAAAGTCCATGACTGTGTTTGACATTGAATGACTTGAACTGATGAATATTGTGTAACCAGTAATTGCCTGTCATGATTGTAACCAAAGAGTGTAAAACATGACCTTAAAATCCTAATAAGTAAATAATAAATAAATAATAATAAATAATAAATCTGCAGTGTGCTGATACTGATCCACAATGCTGGATTGATATTAGACTGGATTTCACATATTCTGTAATGGAGTTGCTGACACATTTTATATATTTATTTACTTTATAAAACACATATCATCCACATAACCAAAGGACACAACATTTCTCCAAGCATGACACATTATACCTTTAATGTTTTGTGTAATTTGCATGCAAAAAGTCCACAATCAATTCAAAGATCTCAGTACTATGCTGGTACATTAATGCTATTTGCTGATAATAAAAGCTTTAAATTCAGTATTAGATCATGAGTAAAAAAAAAAAAATTGGGATCAAACCTTAGATTTGCAAAAAAAACTAATCAATAATATTGGTTAACACCCACATGTAAAACGGCCTCTTCAGTAGGGCTGACGAAATGTGGATACAAAAGCATTTTACATCACTTAACAGAAGTAATAGAGATTCATGCAAAAGGAATGAATGTTGACGGGGAAATTAATTTTCCTAGAGCATTTCTTTTTCATGCCAGTCTACATGCTTCACCTCCCTCGCCCTGTGGACTAGATATGGGCTTATAGCTGAGCTGTGTATTGATTGGGAGGGTTTTGTAATGATACACTGAGACCTCTTCAATATAGAGGTCAGCCACTGTTCCCTTGACAGCCAATCAATGTGTTGAGTGCAGTAGTAAATAATCCTCATAGGTCAAACCCAGGAAATCACTGAGACTGCCAGAGATGCAAAGAGGACTGACAATTTTTTCCTCTGCAAATGTTGCCATGGATACAGCATGCATGGAGTTCAGAGACTCCAGCGAGCAGTCTACATAAGACTATACATTTTTAATTTTCAGAACACAGCCACATCGATTACTGCTTATATTATTCACATGACTATGTTTGCTTTGTCTTGTTTAACTATAAGATAGATTTCTGCATTTAAAAAAGACTTGCTATTGACATTGGGTCACTTTTACATTTTATTTGAATAATATTCATGTATATTTAGTAATGTACAGTGGTACAAAGTGTCCTTTTTCATAAACGTCCTTTTTTCATATTTGTCACACTATAAGATCTCATTTATGTAAATGCTTTATTTTAGCATTTAGCAGATGCTCTTATCCAGAGCAACTTACAAAAGTGCCTCCACAGTGAACATTTCCTTACTCTAGTTAGAAGACAACAGTCCAAGAATACAAATCTGCTGAAAGCCCTGTTAGAACAATTTTTTAATGGAAAAAATAAATAGAGCATTAGTAAGTACATGTCAGCTTAAGTGCTTAGTAAAAAGGAGGGTTTTTAATTGTCTTTTAAAGACATTCAGAGTCTCAGATGTTCAGACAGACAAGAGAAGCTCGTTGGTTAAAAATCAGCCGAGCAGCTGCATTTTGGATGAGTTGTAAAGGTTTAATAGTGGACATAGGAGCACCTGCAAGGAGGGAGTGGCAGTAGTCCAACCTGACAACCTTGACTGGACAAAAATCTGAGTGACTTCCATGGGAGAAATGGATGAATCTTCTTGATGTTGTAGAGGAGGAACCGGCACGATCTTGTCATGTTGACTACATGAGGAGAGAGGGTCAGCTGGTTATCCAGGACAACACCAAGGTTTTGTACATTATCAGAGGGTTTGATCTGGGAGTCATCAAGAGAGATGACTAGGTCTTGGGTTGGAGATTGATCTCCAGGAATAAGTCTTGCTGGGATTAAGTTTTAGATGATGAGCTGAAATCCATAGTGAGCTATCTGGTAGACATGCTGATACTTCAGACTGTCTGAAGGAGGAAATGACAGAATGAGTTGAATATCATCTGCATCTTTATTAATCAAAACATAATATAAACCCCAGTAAAACATCATCGCCCTATTTATTACTCAATCCACCAGTTAATCAAATTTAATTAGTTAGTCAGTTTAGTTTATTGAACAAACTAGAAACACCAGTCCTCTAGATTTTTTTCGCTGATCCTTTAGAATATAAATCTTACTTATGTACGGTATCCTAAACTCAAAGTTTTTGTAGAAACAAAAATGATCTAAAGACAATTCCAGCAATTTAGTTACAATTATGTCATAAATAGCTTACAAAGCCATTATTAATGCTGTACTGTTGTCTAAACTGTTGACAAGCAGGTTGATTCTACAGATTCATGCTCTTTACACCAAATCCTGACCCCACAATCTCCACATAGTACCAGAAATCGAGACTGATCAGACCAGACAACATTGTACCAATTTTTGTCCACCCAGTTTTGGCAAAACCTTTAACATTATGTTTTTGGCAGACAGGAGTGGAACCCAATGTGGTCTTGTATAATATAATGTAGGGCAGTTATAGCCTAGCGGTTAAGGTACTGGACTAGTGAGCAGAAAGTTCCTGGTTCAAACCCCACCACTGCCAGGTTGCCACTTTTGGGCCCTTGAGCAAGGCCCTTAACCCTCAATTGCTTAGCCTGTAAGTCGCTTTGGATAAAAGTGTCTGCTAAATGCCTTAAATGTAAAATGTAATGTAAAAATGCCTTGTTGCATTTGCTTGTTGCTTAATGTTTTGCTGTGTGTTTTGAGATGCTTTTCTGCCCTACATACAGTAAAGAGTAAAATACAGTGCCCTATTCTCTTTTAACCTCACATAAACAAGAAGTTACCTTCTACAGAACTGGCACTTACTGGATGTTTTTGTACCATCGAATCAGCAGTTTCTGACATGCTCACACCAACCTAGAACTAACAAGCATGCCACGATCGGTCATTCAGACCAGATTTTGTCTAATTCTAATATTTAATGTAAAGCTTTTGACCTCTGCCTGTACACTGTCGTGCATTGCGCTGCTACCACATGACCGGCTTGTTAGATTATACAATATAGAACAAAATTAGGGATAACTAAATGCAATTCTAGCTAATACTAATTTAAAATACATCTGTAAACTTTTTCTAAATTGTCAAGATGTTACTGTCAGATCGTATCACCCAAATCTCTGAGATTTGATAGTGAAATCAGAACTAGGGAGGGGGGGTATAATTGTAACATCTCTAAAAAAAAAACAAGAGGGCATAAAATGAATGAAATTATTAATCACAGTATTTAAGAAAACTACTTGTCAGCTACAAAGTCATAACTGTGACAGACCTAGATATAGTGTGTAATAGTGACATGTCTGTGGTTGCACCACTCTGTTTCAGTTTGACAATTCTGTACAACATGTAAGGGCCCTTAGGAGATGGTTTTGTGTGAAAGATTTTGACTGGCTTGCTTGAAGCACTAATCTCAAAACCTATTCAAGACTTTTGGAATGAATTGAACTGCAACCTGAGAGGCATTTCACACAACAACCTGCCTGCCTGATTTCACTTCAAATCTTATGGCTAAATGGAAGCAATTCCTAACAGTTATGATTTAAAATATAAGGAAATGCTTAACCAGAAATCTGGAGAGTGTTACAGCAGTGGGTTAGAGGTTTGCAGCCTGAATTTACAGCTAATATTACATCAGTCATTTGTAAATGCATGAATCAATTCACACTTTCACATCTTCAAAGAACTTTTATTGTCTTTTTATCTAAGTATTAATTAGGCCTAGCTAAGCAATGCAGATTTGATCAGACAATATATAATGGTGGGGCCCACACAACGCAGCTGTTAGTCAGCTTACTCATCATTGGAATGGATATGCAGATGTGAGATGTGTTAATTTGGTTTCTAAGCTTAACTTGTACCCACTCGCTAACAAAGTTTACAGTAGTGGAATGAATCATTTTGAGCTCCACAGGAAGCAGAATGACTAAAACAGGATCCATGTCGACTATCTGTGTCGTTGTCTGTAGTTAAGCTTGTGAATCCATCTGCAAAGAGAAATACAATCTGATAAAACAAGTGCATGAACGACTTTAACATTTAACCTTCTAAATACTGTTCAAGCACTAGTACACAAATGACAAAGCAGTGTTTTAATGATCACTGTAGCTGAAAATCAGGTTTAAAATCAAAATGAAATCCTGCAAAAGGGTCAGTAATATTTTAGATGGTCAAAAGTATGTGGACACCCTTCTGTTCCTTATTATTAATGTCATGTTTGGGCCACATTAAGTGCAAACAGGTGTATAAAATTATTTCAAAACAATAAATTATATGCTTGCTATTGTGTGCCAACAGATTGGGGAATGCCTTTTCCAGTTTAAGCATGACTGTGCCCCTGTGGATTCATAAATTATGAGGTTCATAAAGCCAACTTCAGTACCCTGCATAAAACCTTGACTTCAAACCCAATGAACACTTTTGGTATTGACTGGAACGTCAACATTCTTGTCCAGCATCAGAGCCTGACCTCACAGACTCTGTTTTGATTAAATTGTTCACCGCAGACTCTAAAATTCCAGAAGAGTGAAGACTTAGATCTTCAGATTAAAGCTTATGGTTTTGGGATAGGGTGTCTAACAAGCTCATGTTCAGAAGTGTATATAAGAAGTATTTTTAATTATTTATCTGCAGTAATTAATACTACTACTTGTATTAAAGCTTTTAAAAGGGTGGAGCAATAACACAGGGTCTTGATAGGCCACTCAGGCACACTCGGCACAAGGCAGGAACACTGGGCAGGTTGCTGATCAATCACACGGCTAAGACACTTGTTCACTCACACACAACTAGGGGCTATTTATATTAGCTAGTCCACCATCTGCATGGTTTTGGGATGTGGGATGTAACTGGAGTACCATAAAGAAACCCACGTGGATATCAGGAGATCCTGGTCATGGAAACATTAAAGTATGTATCACTGGTGATAAGACTGCACCTTGGTTGCTGGAGCTGTGTGGTTTTATAAGTACCTGCTGCTACAACAGTGTTATGGTCATTTTTTAAATAAATTAATACAACTTTAACATCATTGCTGTATATATTTTCTGTATACGCCACCTTACCTAGTAAAATAAACTAGCCTAACCTTGACTTGGGTAACTTGGGATAATAAATTTTGCAGCGGGTAACACAGCTGGTAAAGTGGGTGACAAACAGCAACATGTGTCCTGGGGACCAAGGTTTGACTCTCACCCCTGGTCACTGTCTGTCAGTAGTTCTCTCTGTGTCTGTGTGGCTTTTCTCTTGGTATGCAGATTTTCTTCCAGTCTTCATTAAATGTGCCAAAGTGCATAAAGCAAGATCCATGAAGGTAGAATTGGGTTAGTTTGATGTGGATGAAATTGACCGGCCAGCACAGAGCCCTAACTTCAACTCTATTAACACATTTGGGATAAGATTGGAGAATGGAGATTGTGAGCCAGAACCTCTCGTCCACCATCAGTGTCTGACCTCACAAATGCTGTATTTGATGAATGGGCAAAAATGACCACAAACACATGCCAAGATCTTGTAGAAAGTCTTCCCAGAAGAGTGGAAGCTGTTGTAGCTGCAACTCCATATTAATGCCTATGGATTTAGACCGTCCCGCACAGAGCCCTGACCTTAACTCTATAAACTCCTTTGGGATGAACTAGAATGGAGATTGTGAGCCAGGTCTTCTCGTCCGCCATCAGTGTCTGACCTCACAAATGCGCTATTGGATGAATGGGCAAAAATGCCTACAGATACACTTCAAGATCTTGTAGAAAGTCTTCCCAGAAGAGTGGAAGCTGTTTAAACTGCAACTCCATATTAATGCCTATGGATTTAGAATAAGATGGTGTAAAAGCTTCTGTAGGTGTAATGTGTAGGTGTCCCAATTATCTTGTTTATATAATTTATTAGTGGTGCAGAAGACATACTCATAATTGGACCACCTCAGTAACTGGTAAAGAAATATTTTGGTATTTTAATTTCTGAGACTGTACTTAATACAAAACAAATATTCAACTTGTATATACACCAAATGAAAATGAAAATGTACACTTCAAATGAGCTAACCATTGTATTTCAATAGGCCACCAGATCGCATGTCATGAAACCACACAGAAAAATGTTTTGTAATTTGAGGACGCTGGATACAACAGCAGTTAGAGAAATTTATCTGATGGGGTTAGTGCAGCAAACCACAAATGTGTTTATCAAAGTCAGAGGAAGTGGGCGTTCTCAAAAGAAAAGCGCCTAAGCCGACCACTTCCTGTTAAGATGGGAAACTTCTGATGGTGTTAGAAAGTGTACAGTAAACAAGTCAAACGAGTGGTATTGAAAAGGAAGCGGGAGCTGAGAACAATCCTGTGTAGTAACTGTTAAATGTAAAAAAAATCCTTCCTTTCATGTACAAAAGGATGATGAATCTATAAATCATGACTACGTTTTTATTCCATATTACCAAAAGTAACTACAGTAGCCAGGAAAGGTTTATGAACTTTAGAATTTGTTGGATTTTTCTTTCAATTGTGATTTAATCTTAATAAAAAACACACAAACAATGACAATAAGATTTTTACATATCAAATTACGAAAACTTTGTTACATTAGTGACATGTCTTCTGTATTTACTCTAATTTAAAACAACACAGGGGTTTTTTTTTGTTTTGGTTTTTTTTCCCCAATTTTCCTCCCTATCTAGTCGTATCCAATTACCCGATTGCATTATTCATCCCCTTACTGCTGTTGACCTCCACTCATGACTGAGGACCCATGACTAACACACGCCCCCTCCGACACACGTGCAGTAGCTGACTGCATCTTTTCACCTGCACGAGGCGAGTTCAAATGCCATCCAGCTTTGACATGAAGAGTCACACCCTGATCCCATTATCCCTCGTCTCTGTGCAGGCACCATCAATCAGCCAGCAGAGGTCGTAATTGCATCAGTTATGAGGTATCACCTCTGGCACTCTCCCTGCTAATGGGCCAATCATTGTTCGCATAGCTGAACTGAGATTTAAACCAACAAGTTTGAGTTGTCAGCTCTGGTGTGCTAGAGCTGGTGTGTTTTATTGCTGCATCACCTTATCAATGTTGTGGATTTTTTAAATAAATATACAATATTTACTTTTGATGCCTGCAACACAATTCAAAAAGGTTAGTACAGATGCAATGTAATACTGAAAAGTTTGTAAAAAGATCAAATCTGCAGTTTTCCACAGGTAAGGTAAGCAGATGATAAAATAAGCATTAATGCAAGGCTTAGTCCTGTCAAGATTCACCAGCTTGTAATCATCTGCTGGAGTAAAAGGTCTAACAGTTTAAAGACAATAAATCTCAACAGACGCTTGCTAAGAATTTCAGCAATAAGAGATTTCACATATGCACTCCATAACATCATTAAAAGGTTAAAAATCTGAAGTATTTCTGTACATAAAGGGAAAGGCTGAAAAACAATATTAAAATATCTCAGATCGCGCTCCATTAAAAACTTACATGCTTTTGTTATGCCATATGGGCTCAGAAATAAAATCTCAGAAATAAAACCCGTCACATTCCTGCCGGATGTGACGGGTCTGGAGTAATTGCACCAAGAACGACGAACTCACTACAGACTTTATTGAAGACTAGACCGAATAATAACTCTATTATTTATTTATTTATTTATTGCCAGTTATAACTTTTAGTTCATTTAATTCTGTGTTTGTATGATTTGTGTAAATCCTATTTATTTAAAGTATCCTCCAGGCCACCCAAGAAGGATGGGCCCTGCTGAGTCTGGTTCCTCTCAAGGTTTCTTCCTGTAATTTTCAGGGAGTTTTTCCTTGCCACAGTTGCCCTCGGCTTGCTCAACAGGAGTTTTTGGTGTGTTGGTTTTGGATTTTGTAAAGTCGCTTTGAGACAATGTCTATTGTAAAAAGCGCTATATAAATAAACTTGACTAGAAATACTTTTTTTTTTTTTTAAGTATTACAATCATAAATACATTAAAAAAATTAAGCCATGCCACAAAATTAACATAAGAAATTTGTTAAATTGTTCACTTTGATACGATCATTAAGCCAGAGAAAAACAGAAACCGTTGCCTACATAATAGAAAAATCAACGTAATGACATACATGTTTCTTACAAGTGTATGTAAACATTTCACCTCAGCTGTTGGCAGTTAGCCTTTTTAAGTGTGCTTTGAGCATCAGTTGGGTAATTTGCTATGAATTTCACACTAGCAGCGTGATTAAAGATGTGATGTAAACTGTGAACTAAAACGCTCTTACCACCTGTCAGTTCGTTAATTAGCTTCATATAACTGATCACAAAATTTTACTCTAACTTTTAATTGCTTCCTCATTAAGCCAGATTTTCTTTTTGTTTGGAACTTAGATGTCTGAGCAAGAAACCATGACTCTGACAATATGGCCTAATGGATCTTAGATACAAGCATCTCGCTATCAATCATGTTTAATAACAATACTCATCTGCATATTCACTTAAATGCTGACAAAAAAAACCTCACATCACTTCGTAATGAGAATTGGCTTAATGTTTTCCATTAAACACTTTCCCATCATTATCTAAAAGTTTTAATGGTTTCCAGGAATGCATTCATTTATTATTCAGTTACACAATCAGATTTTTCATTCAATTCTAGTGATGTACTTCATTCACATCTTTGATCATGTTCACTTAGTCACACAAGTGACAAACTACAGCAGTAAATCTACATTCTTGCATGTTTTGGAATGTGGAATTAAACCCACAAGGACTTGAGAGGAACATGCCAAACTTGTTACAGAAAAAAAAATGCACCTGCCAATGCACCTACAGCTTAAATTGCAGGATCATTATAGACACAAAGCTGGGCTTATTGTAAATCCAGCAAAAATGCTGTGTTTGGTGGAACCCATATAGAAAAGAATGGTGGTGGTGGAATCATAATGTCACAGTGTTTTTCATCAGCAGGTACAAAGAAATCGGTAAGGGTTAAGGCGGACATGAAGGCATCAGTTCAGGGCAGCATACTTTACTATTTAATGAAGTTAAACCAATTGTAAATACACAGTTAGGACCTACATGAACGTTTTAAAGGTTATTTCATTTGTTTATTTTATATTTTTAACGGGATCCATCGTGAGACCTTTTGAGATGAGGGTTGATTTAAAAAAGGAACAATAGTGACCTCTGCAGGATACTCTACCAATTAACGTTTCAGCATTTACATAGGTCTGTTTGTATGTACGTTATGAAAACAAAAAAATATACAAAAATGTATTTAATAACGAATCTACGTATGTTTTTTTTATGTAAATTATAAGTACAAACGCACCTTACGCACGTTGCGCACCTTACGCAAATTCACGAACTTTGCGTAAACGTAGGTCAGTTTTGTGAATCGGACGGAGCATGCGCAGTGAGGCTCTCATTCCGTGTGTTCGTGTATTGATGAGTAAGTGCTCTTTTCTTTTGATTTTGTGCTTATAAATGTTAACAGTTAACATAATAGCGTCTATTTTTTATTTTAATTTTAATTAAGAAGGACACATATATTCGGTCACTATTAAAAATTTACATATTTATTCACTTGGCAAACACAACTACTTGGTGTGAGTTAGCAGCAGATGGTAACGTTGTGAGAAAGTAAAGCACCAGAAACAAGAAATGACCACTTTAAACAACAGCTGGGAGCAGCTGCTTATAAAAATGTATGTATTACAATATTAATATGATAAGTTATAAATACAGAGTGCTTTTAGAAACAGTAATCACTGCAATTAGCTTAGCAGCTAACACTAGCGACTAAGCTAACAAGTACCGGTGTTGTTGAGCTTGAATATTAACTCACAGCTGTAATGTATTTCGTATAGTTACTGTACTGTACACAGTGCACAAGTCTTTATTGTATATCTTTCATAATAATAATAATAATTATGGTGTTTGTTATTTGTGTTTTAGTATCTCAGCTGTGAACTAGTTGGCTAGGCTAGATATTGACACATTCACACGGCTATTCTAACCTTTTATTTTTTCCCCGCTACATCAGTACGATTCTCCTGTTTCATAAGAAAGTAGAAACCATAGCTGCGTCCGCGAGAGCGAGTAGTGTGTCCGAATATGTAGTATTTATTACACAGTACGTGAAAAGTACCCGGATGACGTACTGCGCATGGGCAGTTATTTTTGAGTATGTAAACAGTGCACACTACGGTCTATCCCATAATAAAACTGGAGCTGATAGACGGTGGAGATTCGGCTCTTTACAAGTGTAAGTAAATAAAAACACGTTCAGCTCGTATAAAACCTCCCGGTTCTTCTGCTCACCTTCACTGTTCAGTCTGATAGTGAAGCTGCTTTTCTCCTCTCGTAAATCACTCGATCTGCCTCAGTGCTCAAAACACAACATGGAAACGTGTTGAATTGTATTTTCTTTAGTATTTGAGCTCCTGTACAGACGCTGTTGAGGTGCAGCCACATTGTTTCATGTTTATTTACTCTTCTTTATATAGTAAATCTTCCCGAGCTAATCCGAGCCAGAAACCGGACAAGTTACCTCAGCAAAGATCCACATGATGGCGCAGAAACACCACAAACATTCAGACAGAAAACGCTTCATTTGGTCAAATTTCCGTTTATTATCAAAACTGTCATAAATAATAAGTACAAATTATTATTTTCATCATCTGTTAACAGCGTTGATAAGCTAAGTTGGTTGTGCCTGTAGCGGTAAATGTTTGTATTGTTTATGCTGCTTATTTTGCACAGTGTTTAGTTTTTTTGTCTGTATCTATTTACAAGTACAAATAAAGTACATATATTGAAATTTTACATAACTGTTCTTGATTACTGTCCTGATTTGCACACACGTTTAAAACAATGGTTATTTAGTCGAGACGATGGTTTATTTGCATGCTTAAAGGCTTGTTCGCGTTATGAAATGTAGGTATAATTATCGTTGGAAAAAAAAAATAATGCAAACCACATTTAATGTTAGTCCAAGATTTTGTTTTGTGTCCTTGATGCAACTTTTGAAGCTAGCAGAAGCATATATTTATATCCATGCTGAAACTCTCTCTTGGATCGAATTAATGTTTTTCGTCGTTTTTTCATTCCTGACATGAGTACGTTTCTGAATACTTTGCTTTGCACATACGCAAATAGGGGCAAATTTATGGAAATTATAGTGTAAGTGATGGTGTAAACAAATTACAAATACACAATTAAGACCTGTGTTGAAGGTTATTTCATTTGTTTATTTTATTTTTTAACGGGACCTTTTGAGATGAGGGTTGAGTACAAAAAAAAAACAATAGTGACCTCTGCAGGAAACTCTACCAAATAACGTTTCAGCATTTACATAGATGTTTGTATGTACGTTATGAAAACAAAATGATGTATAAAATATATTAAAATGTATTTAATAACGAATCTACGTATGTTTTTTTAATGTAAATTATACGTACGTAAAGTACGAACACACTGCGCACATTCTCAAATTTTGCGTAAACGTGAATCGGCGCATGCGCAGTGAGGCTCTCCTCCTTTTGATATGTGCTCTTTTCTTTTGTTTTTGTGCTTATAAATGTCAACAGAATAGCATCTAATTTTTTATTTTAAATGACCGAGGACACATATATGCGGTCCCTATTAAAAAATTACATATTTATTCACCCAGCAAACACAACTACGTGATATGAGTTAGGTGCTTGGTGGTGATACTCTGTGACGGTAACGGTGTGAGAAAGTAAAGCATCTAGAAACAAGAAATCTGACCGCTTTAAACATCTGAATTTATCTACAACTCTACTGAGAGCAACTACTTACAAAAATGTATTAATTACAATAATAATATGAGTTATAAATACAGTGCGCTTATCGAAACAGAAATCACTGCAATTAGCTTAGCTACTAGCACTAGCGACTAAGCTAACAAGTATTGGTGTTGTTGAGCTTGGATATTAACTCACAGCTGTAATAGTTATTGTGTATATCTTTGATAATAATAGTTATGATGTATGAGTTATTTTGGTTTTAGTCAGTATCTCAGCTGTGAACTAGTTGGCTAGGCTAGGGATTGACACCAGCACACGGCTATTCTAACCTTATTACTAGCGGATCGATCCAAATATTGACAGTATCGATAATTTAGTTTTACATTTTCAGAACGTTTCTCCCGTTTTATAAGAAAGTAGAAACCATGTCTGTACAGTCTCCTCTCCTCTCACATCTTACATGCTCACATCTCTCCTCCTGCTCTGCTGTGTTTTGTTGTGGAACCGTCACGTGACTAAGGGCACCGAGAGACCGAACACGTGTTAGCAGTGAGAGAGAGAGAACATTATTTAAATTAATATAAATGTTTATGTATGCAATTTTTTTTCATTTATTATCTAGTTTGTAAATGCACTTTGGCAATACAAATGTGAATATTTGTCATGCTAATAAAGCACTTTTGAATTGAATTGAATTGACTTGAATTGAGAGAGAGAGAGAGAGAGAGGAGCTGTGTGGGAATATTGTCAGAAAAGTGCAATGGGATAAATTATGTTTTGTTATTATATAATTGGTTTTGAACAAAAACCTCAGACTTAGTTAATTATAGTAATAAATGCCCTATTCATAAATCATGACACACTGATCTCCCCTACATGAAAGTAAATAAACTGCTTTTATAAGTAAAAATAATATCGGTATTGGTATCGCACACCACTAGTATATACTGAGTCAAATGTGTTTCGCTGATGTATAAACTGAAACCTGCTGATTGGATCGGCGTGTATGATATATAGATCACTTTGCGTCTCTTAATAGTTCCGAGTGACTTTTGTTTTACCCGGATGTTAGGGTACTTTAACTGTCCTGCTGCAGGCTCGCCTTCACAAGCGCTGAGTGAATTTAAAACATGGCTTTGGATGTGAAGTCCAGGGCTAAACGATATGAAAAACTGGACTTTCTTGGAGAGGGACAGGTAATGGATAATAATAGAATAATGCTATAAACCAGTTTTCAGCAGGACTGGCTCTGTTGTAGATACAGAAATGAAGATACATCAACCAGAACTTGTTAGCTTAGCAAAGTAGACGCTCGTTTATGTAACTAAGCACTGAGTTACCAGTTCATTAGGTAACGTTACTATTTTCCTGCAGTCCGACTGAGCATTTATTAAATACATCTAACATATCGGTACACTGTGTCAATAATCACTCATTAATCCGTCTGTTGGATGCACATTATATCAGTTTCTCTTTTTTAAAGAAATAACAGCAGATTTTTTGATGTTCTTAGAACAGTCTAGGTTAGTTAGTATCCTTAATCATGGTTTATGTCATGAAATGAAATGGTACTTTCTGTAGAAATTGTAAAGTGTTAGACGTATATAATGATGATTTTACTTATTGTCTACTTATTTATCTTCTTGTTTTGCATTTGTTTACATTATGTTGGATTTAAAAACAACCAAACACATTTTACAGGGTCGAGCTGATGTGCCTTTTATTTACAAACTCCAGAAAAAAAGTTCCTTATTGTTATATTAAACACAATGTTTCTAAAGTTTAATGCTCATGTGCTTTGTTTTTTGTTTTTTCTTTGTAGTTTGCTACCGTTTACAAGGCAAGAGACAAAACAAATGATGCAATTGTGGCAATCAAAAAGGTAAGACAGTTTACAATAATTAACATTCATCTCTCTGATAGTATTTAAAAGAAGTCTTGGTCATATTATAAATAAGCAATTAATTAATATTTTTCTTATAATTTAAAGATGTAATTTACATTTTTATTAATATTATGACATTTTATGCAACTTGATTAGCTTGTGATCTGCTGTCTCGGTGATAACCTGCTTGGTTTTCTATTCGAAACAGATTAAAGTCGGACACAGAACAGAAGCAAAAGATGGTAGGATTAAGGCTGTTTAAGCACAAACTTAAATCATCTGCTTAAAATAAATGTCTTGTAATTTGTTGATTGGTTTGTCATTTTGTTGTAATTTGTGTCTTGTAGGCATCAACAGAACAGCTCTTCGAGAAATCAAACTGTTGCAAGAGTTAAGTCATCCAAACATTATTGGGGTAAGTGCAGATATGAGCTCTGCAGTGAAAACCACACTATAGATAACTCCATAGCTCCTGGGCAGTGGTTTTCCAAATTTGCTTCTACAGCCAACAGCATCATATAGGCTTTGCAGATACTGTTTTCACTACAACCATAGGTCATGACTAGGGCCCTACTAAATTCACGGGAAAATAATTGTCTTATGATTGCTAGGACCGCATCATATTCGGCCTCATATTTCATACACTACAGTATTAAAAATGTTAAATCGCTAAACACAAACCTTAAATTTTGACTTACAGCGAGGAAACGGCTCATTTCACCGGTCTGTGACGTGATTTTCACAGCCGGGAATTAGGTAGGGCTTTAGTCATGACCAAAGATCCATTAGCTTAAGACTTATCTTTCCAAGACCTGTCGCATTTACCAGATAAAATAAATATCTAATAAAAATCAAGCATTATATAATGACTGACAGGAACACATGCCAAGAGGAATAGCACCAGCTCTGATTTCAGACATGCCTTCTGAATGAGTATCAGCCACCCATGCAACATCTGATTTTAATTTGAACTTGGCCAGCACTGCTAGGGTTAGCAAACAGCTTTGATTTATTTAATAAAAAAAAAAGCATGAAGCTAAAATTTCAATTGGTATTAGGAGGTTTTAAAAAGTGGTGCTTGTTCTGAAGTGTGAGAACCATTGCTCTTTGTTAATATGGTTGTATTTTATTTTGTGTTCTATTACTTACTTGGTCTTTTATTGTGTCATTAGCTGATTGATGCTTTTGGACATAAATCCAACATCAGCCTTGTGTTTGACTTCATGGAGACAGATCTTGAGGTAATCATTTTTATTCATCTTTGTACATTTTTTTACCTACTTTACTTTCAAGACCAGGAAGCACCCTTTTCAGTCCTTATTAAATTTTGGCAGCAAGAAGCAAAAACATAGTGCAGGAAAGGACAGACAGTCTGTCCTAAGAGCACTTAAAAAATCAATAGCCTCTTATATTTACTTAGCTAAGCAGCCCGTATGAATTTAGAGGGCAGGCGCCAAATAAATTTAGAGAGTTGATAGAACAGCATATGATTTTTTTTTTTTTCTTAAAAAAAGGAAACATTAAATGTGCACCTTATGTTTAGAATGATTGCATTTTTTTGTAAATAAACAATGTAAAATTGCATTACACTTCAGTTTTATATTCAATAACATCACAGACAAGACTGTGGGTGTTGTGTAAGGGCCGTTTATGTACTGTTTCAGTGATTTCTGATTTTAAAATTTGATTGGTGGTGTAGACGGTTCTATAATGTTGTTTAACTTTCAGGCAAATCCTCTTTATTTTCTATGTTGAGCTTTATTGTGGCAGTAGGCAGCCTCTGAGTCTATTGCAATGTTAAACTTGTTTGGCTGTGGATAGTATCACCCCTGTTCCAGCAGCGTCTAATTTATAGCATACTTGAGTTTTTTGGAGGTTTTAGATTACAACTGACCACCAAACCCATTAATTGAAATACGACAATGGCTAATTATAATAGTTAAAGTATATTATAATAATTATATCACCTTGTAATGGGTGAAGTCAAACCAGTTTGTTTTTAGAAATGTTTTTTCTGTCATTTTTTTAATGGTAAAAATTGTTTCACATCTCTCAGTGGAACAGATTGCAAATACTGTTTATTTATTGTGTATTATTATTTTATATTTTTCTCTTTAGGTTATTATAAAGGACACAAGTCTTGTATTGACACCAGCTAACATTAAAGCATACATACTAATGACACTGCAAGGCCTGGAATATCTTCACCATCACTGGATTCTTCATAGGGTCAGAATACAAGTTTATAGTTAGATCATTACTCTTTGAACAAAACATATTTATTTCAATGCGGTTGTTTTTCCATGACCTGCCAATAACAAGGTACGCTGTAAAATTTGTATTATTTACTCTTCTGCCCTCTTTAGGATTTAAAGCCAAATAACTTGCTGCTAGATGAAAATGGGGTTCTGAAACTTGCTGATTTTGGTCTGGCAAAAACATTTGGAAGTCCAAACAGAGTTTATACACATCAAGTAGTGACTAGGTATGTTTTCTATTTCTATTCCTATTTTAGAAAATCGTAGCATATATTTTCTTAATGTACTGGGATGAATAATCAGAATCAGCCAAAATCCAAATCTGTCAGATTATTATTTTTATTTCTTCTCATCAGTCTTGTGATTAAGATGTGAACAGCATGAATAGATAAATGCACATTTTAGTAGTGTTGCTACATGTCTGCCAAAATAGCAACTGTTCAAAAACATTCCTAGATGTAAATAACTGCTTAAGTAAAATTATGCCTGATTATTCTTAGTGCTAAATTGTCAGTTGTCTCTGAAATGGAATCCAGCTCAAAAAGATAAACTCAAGTGCACATGTGTAACTACAATAATATTGAAGCTTAAATTGCATTTTTATTTCAGGTGGTACCGTGCTCCAGAGCTGCTTTTCGGGGCTAGGATGTATGGGGTAGGTGTGGACATGTGGGCAGTAGGCTGCATTCTTGCAGAACTTCTTCTACGAGTAAGTTGTGTGACTTAAACAATAAACATTGTTACATATTAATTAGATGTTTTTTCACTGAATTATATAAATCTTTTGTAATAAGGTACCCTTCCTAGCTGGAGATTCTGACTTGGATCAGTTGACAAAAATATTTGAAGCACTGGGGACCCCGACAGAGGAAATCTGGCCTGTGAGTTCATTTCAGTATTTAATATTCACTTTCTCTCTTTCCATGGAACTGGTTTAGATAAAGAAATCTACCAGAAACTTACTGCTTTACTGTGTTGACCTCTTTTAAGGGAATGAGCAGTCTTCCAGACTACGTGTCATTTAAACTGTTTCCGGGAACTCCGTTAGAGGACATCTTTAGTGCAGCAAGTGACGACCTTCTGGAGCTCCTACGTGGCCTGTTTACCTTTAACCCCTGCACTCGTATCACAGCCACAAAGGTAACAAGCATAGAAATTATCATCTGACTTAGATTCAAGACAGTGGCTCACAAGTTTTCAAGTTATTTCGTTAATTTAATATAGAACCCTAGTGGAGCATTGTTAAAATAAGGAATGACTTGTCTTCAATAAATTAATATATTATTCAATAAAGTTCAATAAATTAATATATATTTTTTAAATATTATACCTGTAGTTTTTCACTCTCCTCAGATGTTTCAGCTTTGTGTTTGATGGCTTTTTACATGAAATAGTAAAAACGATGCAGGGATGTATATTTTGCATATGCAAAAATATGTATGCACAAAAATATCAGGCATTTGTATTAATATAATGAATTACAAAGGATACAGCATGTGATCAGTTAAAATTTAACAAAGCAACACCTACTGTCCTTTACCAAAATAGGTTTGCGTTTAAGTTTTTATCCCACCATATTTGATGATTTACTCAGTGTCTCTTTAAATGTTTCGTATAGGCACTGAAGATGCGATATTTCAGCCAGAAACCAGTACCCACCCCAGGGCCACAGCTTCCCCGACCAAACTGTTCAGCAGAGGCACTTAAAGAACAAGAAAATCTCACTATTGGCATAAAGAGAAAGCGTGATGGTCTCGAACAAGGTGAGAATACATGCAAATAAATCAACTGGTATACATCAATACATTAACGTTTGTCTATCTGAAGCACAGGGACTCAACTTTGCACCAAAAATGTCCAGAACTTACAATGGACTTTATCACAGACTGGACTGAATAATGAAAAACTCAAATTATTTTTTTGCTCGTCATAACTTCAGTTCAATTTAATTTTGTGTTTGTATGATTTGTGTAAATCCTATTTATTTAAAGTATCCTCCAGGCCACCCAAGAAGGATGGGCCCTGCCGAGTCTGGTTCCTCTCAAGGCTTTTTCCCTGTAATTTTAAGGGAATTTTTCCTTGCCACTGTCGCCCTCGGCTTGCTCAATAGGGGTTTTTGGTCTGTTGTTCCTGAATTCTGTAAAGTTGCTTTAAGACAATGTCCATTGTAAAAAGCGCTATATAAATAAATTTGACTTGACTTGACTCAAGAACTTTACAAAGCCCTAATGTAATGTATTTGTGCATGTACACTATTCAGATACCTCTGTTTAAATTTCATGTTAGTCTATTAGTAAAAACCAACTTAAACCAACCTAATTATGACATTTTAGTGGGCTCCAAAGTGGTTATCCAAACTGTGCATACAACTGTGTACCTCTCTATGTAATAATATACTCTGTAAGGAACTGACGTTATAACTAAGCAATTGATTACAATTTTAAATGTATTAGGTCATTTTTGTTTGTATTTTAAATATAAAAGTATTTATAATGGCACTTATTGTTTACCTTTTGTTTTCTAGGTTCTTTAAAGAAAAAGTTGGTGTTTTAGAGCATCTCATTTGGAGTCTCCTGTGTGCCTTTGAGCCACATGAGCACTGGTGCTGCTGCAGAACTTTCACTAACAGTTCCATCTTCTCAACATTTCATACAACTGATTGGGACTGCTGGGACGAATATATGACTTGATTGTAGATGTATTTCTTATGCTGTTTTTTTATACTGTGTAAAAATAACTTATGATTAAAAATATTTTGTTTTGAGTATATTTCCTAGTTGAATATTACTTTTTTGATTCAATAATAATAATATTAAATGTAATTGTACATGCCACATTTACATTTTCAGCATTTAGCAGATGCTTTTATCCAAAGTGACTTTATACAGTACAGTCTAAGCAATTGAGGATTAAGGGTCTTGCTCAAGGCCTTGTCCAACAGTGGCAACCTGGCAGTGGTGGGGTTTGAACCAGTAATCTTCTGATTACTAGTCCAGTACCTTAACCACTAGGCTACAACTGCCCTATATAAGAATTTGGTTCCCAAGCTACAGTCCTCCATTACTTGAGTGCAGATGAGTTTTTGCAAGCCTTGCCATATGATTGAAAAGGCCTCAGCTTGAACATGCAGTTTCTTGGGAGGACAAAGAATTAAGAATGTTAAGCATACAAATCTACAGTATTTGCCTAAAATGAAACATTTTGTAAGACGTGTCCCATTACATCTGTTATAAAACTATCCATAAGTACTCAAATGTATTAATTTTTTTACATCATAACAGTCAAAATATGGTGGAGGTGTGATAGTACAGAAATTATTTGTTGCATCAGGGCCTACGAAAAAATACCATGATTAATGGGAACATAAATTCTGCTCTTTATGGACATCAGTCTGTGTTTTGTATTTTAAGCACAATCGGGGTATTGCAAGACCAAAACAATCTAAAAAATAAAAGCACATCCACTCTGAATGGTGGATGTATATGCTAAAAGTATATTAAACAACAAAAGTGGATGAATACTTATTTCACATTACTGTATGTTTTTAATTGTGCACCTACCCACTTTCTCTCAAAAGAAAAACGTGATGCCAAGTGAACGCGGTAGGTGGTTATCAGAATTGTCAGCTTTCAGTCTAATACTCTATAGACACAAGTGTATGTTAATGTTTCCATGCTGATTTATTACTGCTGCTGTTGCACACTGCTGTCATCACCACATTTGCCGTTACTGAACAATGATTTATTTCTGCCTTGCCCTTGGTGTTTGGCAGGCTGCCAACATGGCTTCTTGCATTTTAAAGAACACTAGATATAAAATGGGTGGCCACCAAGGACGGATTAAGGATAGTCTGGGCCCCTGGGCAAAGAGTTGCCCAGGGAAGCAACCCAACCCACCCCCACCCCCACCCCACGCGCCCCCACCCCCTCCAAAAACATAAATAAATTAATACATTAAACAACCTGTCAATAACTAACCCTAACACAAGAATCTATTTGATATAAGTTTCTTTCTACTCTTCTTTCTTGCAAAGTCATCCACTAATTCATCAAAATTAAGCTGTCTGACCAAATCTGATTCAATGGCCAGAAGTGACAGTGAGTTCAGGCGGTTTTGGCGCATCCTAATCCTGAGTTCATTCTTAATACGAGCCAGTTTGGAGAATGAACGCTCCCCTTCACAATTTGTGATAGGCACAGTCAAAAAAAGTCTAAGTGCTATGTAGACATTTGGAAAGGTTGACTGTAAATTCAAATTGATCATGGTTTTGAGCATTTTACTAGGACATTTTTCTTTTTCTGTTATGAATTATTTGTATTGTATCAATTAGGCTCATGTTCAGATCTGAAGGATATGCTGCAGCGAGTGAGTTAGCCTTTAAAGTGAGCTCACTGTTGGACATATTGTCAGGCATGAAAAGAACATCAAATAGCTCAGTTAAGTGTGTGTATGCATTCAAACTGCTTCAAATTGCTTGTCTTAAATTTAAATAATTGCAAAATTGCAAAATTAATTTGTGTCTCTGCGCTTAAGAGAAATTGAACATAATAATTTTGACACAATACAAATTCAGAAACATTAAGTAAGGGCCTGAATCGCATATTTGCAACAAAACGTTTGTTATGAAATATGGTAGCTTGCCTGGCAATTTGTAGGTCCCTAGAAAGTCAAGGAGCCATGGTAAACGACTTCTATGGAAGTCAAGGGCCCCATAGCAGGGGCCCTCGTGATCAAGGGCCCTCTAATGGTATGCCCTGCTCTTCTCTAGGGCCCCCTGGTAGGGGCTCTCATAACCAGGGCCCTCTAAAAATATGCCCCCCTCTTTCCTAGGACCCCTAATAGCCAGAAGTCGAAGTCAGAGCAGTGCCACAACGCCTCATCCATTTTCATAAGGGGCCCAAAAGCATGGCTAGGGGCCCCAAGAGGCCCTGGGGTCAAAGTCCCTAATAGTCACAGGATCCTTAAAATGGAGGGCCCTCGGAAATAAAAATATATTGTATCATAAATGTTGATAGGCATCGCAAAATGTTTTGGGCCAGGGCCCCCCCGGGGCCCCCTGACCTCAAGGGCCCCTGGGCGCTGGCCCCACTGGCCCGGTCAGTAATCCAGCCATGGTGGCCACATCTTTGTTTAAATTCAAAACAATAACCAGTGTTAGTGCCACACAGTTGCATTGACATTTGGCATGTCCCCTCAAGTTTTGTCACAAATTCTGTAGTTTCTTACCAGATTATTCCACCTGAAATTGCTTATAGGTGTAAATGGATAAGTGTAATATGTTCTAGCTTGGATTCGTGTTTCCAACAGAAGCTCTGGACAATATTATTAAACTACAATAAACACCCAAGGACAGAATGAATAACCTTAAAAATTACTAGATTTGACACCTGGGTTTGACGCCAGCAAGTTAATTGCTTAATGAATTTTTATTGGATACATATTACACATTGACTACTACCATTACCCTGGGTGGAGTCATTTGGAAATTATTTTACTTTAAACATTGTTAACAAACAGACATTGTAGTATTACACAAACATTCGACTTAACTATGTTGGAGTAGACCAAATATTTATTACCTTTCTTGGCTGTAATTCATTTTTTATCAATTATGTGGAAATTAGTTTTTATCCTATGAGTCTCTTCCTATTTAAACAGTTAGAAGCTTGGTCTTAAAATTGGCTTCCAAAAACAGCCCTTAGGCTTCCATTGCAAGTTTGTTTTGTTTGAGTAGTTTTTGTCCTTTACCAATAGGCTTTACCAGCATGGATCAGGTTTCAGAAACAGCTGTAACATCCATATAATTATTTTAATTACAATGGCATTGTTTTATTTTATTTGTACAGGTGTCCATTATTATTACTATTATTATTATTATTGTTTTATTATTATTATTATTATTATTATTATTATTATTATTATTTAGCATAGAATCTCAGTTAAACAATTTACGTGTTTTTAAGATATTAAAACTGCACATTTTAAGTAACAATTAAGCACATTTACATGGTTTGAAAAATGTTAATAGGAAAAACTACTGATTTTTCATCTTTACAATTAAAGTTGACTCATTAATTATTAATTTAAGAAAAACGAACAATAACATAGTTTGCATAAATATTACAGACTTTTGGTGTGAATATATTTTAGGGACTGTGTTTGGGGATGTGGTGGATCAGAACAAAACATTTAGGATTACATTGTCTTGTACCACCACCAAGTCAAGTTTTGCAGGTAAACCTCATAATATTCATTTTTAAACCCATAGTGTATTATGTAAAATATGCTGCAAGTGTTCTACTTCTGTAAAAATGTAGGATGTAATAAGAATAACAATAAGTTAAAACAGTATGTTCTTCCACAATATATGCTATAAAAATAAAACATTGTTATGATGTTGGTTTTGATGATGTGGATTTGCTGTGACTGCTTTCCATCTCTGCCTTTCCAACAGCTTCTCGTAGTCACATTTCAATGACGCCTTGTTAACTCTCTAGCGCCCTACATAGGCTACACATGGCATTACGTTTTACCCCATGTAGTGCGCATACATAGGGAATTTGGAAACAATTGGAATCAAACCCGTGACTTCGACGCTCACCGGTCGGTTATTGTGTGCTGGAAGAAGGCGAGAGTGTTGAACCGAGCGAGCGCTGCTTTTTCCGAGAGTAACATCTGTATCGAACTGGAGCTATACTTGTGAAAAAAGGGATTTTTTGGGAACGTTTTGAAGATGTGTATCCCTTGCTGTTTATCTCAGGTAAGTGTTAAAAGCGTTTGAGTAACACATTTATGAATAATGAAGCTCGAAATGAGATGTGGACTGTAGTGGTTGTTGGGAAGCTACACTCGTATTACATTAGTTTGTTGTCAGAAGGATTTTTGGCCATTTTAGAAAACTATTTTATTATGTGTGGTTATTGTTATGCTATTTCAGAAAACATTAAAGCGTTTTGTTCATGTCGTCAATCACGACTACTTCCCAAATGCTGTTTTATGAAGTGTGCTTTGTTCCTGTTAAATGGAATGATGGAGTTGAGAGTTGTTAGCTAACATGCTATCCGTTACTGCTCTGTGTGGATGGCTTGGGCGATATGGCAAAAAATATCACATCGCGATACTTGAAGACCCCTTTTGTGTGGACAGTGTATCGCAATGGTTGGTATTTGTGGGATATTACATACAAACCTTCACCAAACCAATTGAACCGCATCAGAAAGTAAAACTATGAAGTACTGAAGTATTTAACTGCGAAAAAATAAACAATAGCACCCAAATATATTTGACTCTATGGCTGGGCAGTATAATGATATAATGGATAATGTGAGGACAATATAGTCAATCCTTCTAACAAGGTATATTTCAGTTTTGGGTACAGTTGTTCTAATAATAAGGGTCAATATGAATATATTGCAATATAACACAAAAAAGTATTGTGTATTGTGTATTTTTCTGCTTGTTGACAATCTTTTACAGAACATATTTGATAAACATTTAATTACAGTCCTGTTTAAAGTCAATCCTACATGATTATTTTACAAAGTACTGCTTTCCGGTCAGTTGGAGATCATCAGTTCTGAATTGTGACACAAAAGGCTGATGATCCAGCTATATAACGGTATACATTATTATATTGCCCAGCCATTATATTGATATTTGATATTGCGTTATTAACACATCCATGAAACAAATGTACTGTAAGATTTCAATGGAGGGTTTATCTGTAAATGTGCATAGTAATCAGATAACTATCAGAAACTAAATGTAATCAAACACATTGTCTATTCTAAAAATACAGCCAATGCCTGCTTGGTATAAGAAATGCATGGTGCCAGCTGTGTACGAGAAACTGTGTGGGGGTGCTTACATGGTTGGGATTTAGTATAGTGGAGATTTTACTAGCTAGCTAAGTGAAGATTGTAATGTGTGTCAGGATTGTGTAAAGGTTTGTCAAAAAGACTGAAATCTAAGCTTGGTTACCTTTCTTCTTGTTGGGTGGGTTGCTGGGTTATTTTGAAATTGCCACGTTAACATAGAGAAGCTGAAATTATTCATATTAGCAGATGTAAAAACACATAGGTGGTCCTCAGTATGAGCTGAATATGTAGCAACATTATCACCGTATGCTATCCTATGTGCTGCTTAAACTGACTGTTTAGACTAAACTCGAGTCTAAACACTACTTTTAGAATACCATCATCTTGTCCCACAAATTCGTTCAAGCCGTTCACATTTACTCATAAAGCTTAGCGCAGGAAACAATTAGGGAGCATTAAGGCCTAACTGCAGCAAATCTGGGGAAAAGGGGAACAAAACGTTTGTCAACATCGTCTTTTCTACATTCTCAATGTGCTAATTTCCTTCTGGAGTTACCCTCATTTTCTTGTAGCCCCCTTTTGTATTTTGTGTGGTCCACGGGTGGTCTTTTCATCTCTTAGCTGGATCCATGAGGCTGCTTGTTTGCATTAGATTAGCTCTAGAGAATGGTGAGCTGGCAAGCCTGGCTCATTAAGGCTAAGCCTGTTGGGAGTCACTGGCCCACAGACGTCTGGGATACTGGGCGACGGACTTGATAGGATCACCCTCGTCCTTTGTAACTTGATGCCACTATGACACCTTCCTTTGTAAAAGCCAGCACAATCATGGAATGCAGCAGAGTTCAGACTAGGTTTAGGGGGGTTTCATTTAGATTCAGAGCAGCTTTTTGGGATTGTTGATGGGCATGAATGCTGATCTGTCAGGTCAGTTTGAATTAGATGGTAAGTGTTTATGCTGGCAGACAAAACAGACATGAATAAGGGCAGTTATATTATGACTTTCCCATGTCGTAGTATGTACATTGTTGTGACTAGATAGTCATACTTTTCTTACATAAATGTTTCAGCAGCCTGTCTCCTTTAGTTGTCTGTATGTTCTTTATGATCCAGATTGATACTGGGTGAGATTACCTGTTACAATAGACAGATTATTTTGACAAGTCACATTTTAATGTATGTGGAATCACATTTCAGTGACTAAATTCAGTTTAGGTCAAATACTGAGATGTGGATACCAAGTATGAATTATAATCTGGGACATATGTTTAAATCATTTTTGCCATATTGTTAAGCTGTAGTGAAGAAACTGTAATTCATCTCTGTGAAAGTATGTGAGTGTACAGACTTTACCATATCAAAACAACCCTGGGTGGGGCACTCAGGAGGCACAGCAGTTTAATACACAAGACTCCTGTCTATGTTTGTGGGCTAGCATAGTAGATTGCTGGTGTGAGTTTTTCAGGAGCATAAATGTTGGTGCTTCGGTGTTCCAGGTTAACAACTGTGGAAATTCAGCTATGATAAGAGTGCATGTCAACATATTAAATGATGCAAAGCATGTGTTGGCCAGTGGACTGTGATTCAGGTTCAAATGATCTTTATTAGACCAATGTTCATGAACGCATATAGTTTTTTGTTTTTATGAATAATGTCAGCAGTAGTGGAAGTAGGGCTGTCGCGGTGAGAGAATTTCCCCTTGCGATATTCAACCTGTCTCAATATCGCGGTATGCGGTGATATCGCCATTTAAAAAAAAAAATTTTTTAATTACTTAATTGATCTAGATTTTAGAGCTATATAAACAAGCTTTATTGTTAGGCTATGATTCGGTATATTATTGCTTTATAATGACAAAGATGAGACAGCTTTAAGACCAATGAAATGCGTGTTTAATGTTAAATACAAAACAGAGCAGGGATGTGCGTCTTTTCTCTATTAAAAAAAAAAGGTTTAAATTAAGCTTCTAGCCTAGGCTAGAAAAACACTGTGAAACGAAAAAAAAAGTGTTTAGGCTAAATATTTTAAATGCACATCTAATCAAAATATGGTAAAAAAAAAAAAAAAAGAATAAAGTCTGTAAAAGTTTAAACCTGCGTTATCATGCGCGCTAGACGAACCAACATGTTCACCTGATGTGGTTTAGAGAGGATCTGAGTGGGGTAGCGATGTTCCCCTCGGTACTAAAACTCTCTCTGATGGTGTGTGTGTGCTCGTTACACTAATATACGTGTACTGTACTTACATGCGACTTTACACAGCAGAGGAGATCTAGCCCGGTTATCGCGCCACTATTAACTATCTATTTAGTAGGTATAATTAACATAACAATATATACTACATTTTAAGTTATTATTCGTTTCAATACATTTTTATTCAACGAAAAAATACATTTAAACCATTCCATCAAGCGAGCAAGAGAATATTTGCAGGCTGCAATGCCATATTAACCGTCATTAAGTGCTTTAGTACACCAAGGCTGTTTGAATATAGTCTAAATTACAAGTATTTATTGAGTGTGAACTCAATTTGATCATTAATAAACTTGCCTATAATTCATGTTGCAATTGTTTACATTTTAAAACACAAAGCCTGACACTCAGCAGCAACGGATAGGAACAGTTGTTGGGAAAATGACGCTCATAGCTAATTTTCATTATGAATTTATTTACCATTTATTACGCCCGAATGTAAGAGTATAAAACAAGATGGACCCTGCACCAAAAAAAAATAAAAATAAAAAGAGAAGGAAGAAAGAAAAAACGTGAATATCGCGGTGATGCGGTTGTTTGGCATGCCCTGCGGTTGGCTGGTCTATACCGCGGTATTTCAAAATTGCGATTAGCGCGACAGCCCTAAGTGGAAGCACAGCTAGGTGTTGATAATAGTATTATGCTAGTAGTAACTCTGCAGCAGTGTGTGAAACTGACAGCAGGCTGAGACTATCTTACTTTCCTCACTGTTATCACCTCTGTTTTATGAAAGAGGCTTTGGGCACAGTTCCATTTTTCTACTAAGGGAAAATCATTTAGGCTACTTAGGTTACTTTCTTCTTCCCCCAGCACACTCCATTTGCAACTGAAAAGCCATTTTCTATATCGGACAAACAATCGCCAACCAAGCAACATCCATCTATCACACTCTCCTAAAGCCATTGATGCAGTGTTGAAGTTGAAAGGTTGAATGTTTGCTGTAACTAGGGTCTCCTCACTAGCATTTTTCTGTGCACAAGTAGTGTGCACAACCCACAATCAGTGAAGTAATACATTTGGGCCTAAGCGGTACCATGTTCCGTAATAATTTATTCACCATGCTCTACCATGTTTGGTTTAATTGCATTTTATTGCTACTGCAAAGACTTTTGTGACAAATATTAATTTTTTTTAAATCGGCTGATTTGTCAGGAATGTTATAATTCATTTATGCTGACTAGGAACATTAATTTACATGACATTTACATTTTCAGCATTTAGCAGACGCTCTAATCCATAGAGAAATAAAGAAATAGACCTAGAAAATGCAGTTTACTTAATTCGCAGTATCATTTATAGGGTTTATTTTTTAAAAAGCTTGCTTTTGCTCTTAAAACATTTCCTTGTGCTTGCTGTTAGTTATTTTTGTCTCTTTTTTAATTCCTTTTTGAGTCAGACATGCAATTTGGTGCCGCTTGTATTTTACTAGGCACTTCATCTCATCACAGAGCTACTGAAAGAGCTGACAGAATATGCTTTGTTGTTGGTAATTTATTTAAAACTACTCTCTTAAACACAATGCTATAGTCTTTACAGGCCCCTTTCGGAGACAAGGCCTTTGAAATCTTCCTAACTGTTAACATTTCAGTGATTATGTGAATAGCCAAAAATGTATATAAAATCCAAAGACATACACCTGGATGTTAGCCCAGCAATTTGATTATTTAATGCATGTATACCATTTACCAGTACATTCACACCGCATTGAAATGAAATACTGACTTTTAGCTTTTGCCCTGTGCATTCCTCTGCAGTCTATGCTGTTGCCTCCCTTAAACATTTGGAGTCGACTGTTGCAGTGTCACTAAGGTGTTTCCCTATTTAACTTTTCCTTTTTTTGGGTCTTTTCAGTAATCTAATTTTGAATTAGCTTGATCAGACTAAAATGAAGCTTTAGAAGTAGCCAAAATTTAGACCTTAAGGCTGCGTTGTCAAGGGTGTTCTTTAATTCTGCCAAAAAATGCACTAATGTGTATTGCTGGTGTGTAATGTTTGTGTGCAGAGAGCTTCAGCCAAAGAAACGTGTGCAGGTTCAAGTAGTTGAAATAAGCTGTTGGCTCTGTTAGTCTAGTCTGTCTACTCATGCAGATGTGTATATATTTTATTTATAAGTGATTTACTTGCTAACTAATTTGACAGTGTGCTTTTAAGTAACAAGACATCAACAATGAACTTCATGGTTTGTATTGGGTTGTTTATGTGTAAAAGGGTGCTTGCTTCCTGGTAACGTGCTGTGTAAAGCAGGTATGTGTATGCAAAGTCAGTGCAAATCTGGAATATTCTTGATGAGAGCAACTCGTGTCCTGGGTTTTTATAATGAATTGGCCTGTTAATAAAGTTTTTCTGTGCTGGAACTGTGCTGGAACTGTTTGTATGAATAATAACAAGTAATGAGGATGAATTTAAATCATTTTCCCCAATGGAAGTGAAATTCTCAAGAATACAGCCAAACAACATAAACCAGAGAGGGACTTGAGCAGCTCTCAGACTTTATTGTGTGGAGGCCATGGGTCCAATCACCTTTAACCCTGAACCTTTTGACAGCAGGAGAGCACAGAAGAGAAACTTACAAGAGTTTGAGAACAGGCTTTTGTGTGCGGTAACATTACTGTCTCTGAACTGGGATAGTGGGGGATGGGATATTTCTGAAGTACTCTGCACTTTTGGAGACCATGGTGTTGAAATCACTAAAGTCTCTTGTGATGGCCACCTGTCTTCAGTGGCAGGGAAACGTTTCCATACCACTTGTTTAGGAAGGGACTTTGTTGATGCTGTCCAGGTCACATTAGTTGTAATTTCACCTTATTAGCTTTAAGTGTTTAGCTGTGTTTTATTCTTTCATAACTTAATGGATTTGTTGTATTTATTCTTGTTTATAAATAGCTTTTATGGATGGGTCAGTCTTGTTTGTGCTTGCCAGTCTTATACCAAATTCTATTCAACCAGTGTATCTTGAAGACTTCAAGGTACACATTCAGTGTGGTTTTTGAAAACATCCTGTTCAGCAGCTGCTTTCCTTTCCATTGCCAAACAGCTCACATAATGTAATATTACTTTTCTGTTTTGTAATCTGTTTATCCACTTGTGAGAGGGTTGCTGTTTCATAAAAATCACAGAAATGAGATTATCCTGAAATATAATTGATATCCTGATACTGCCAATAAAGTATTACAAAGTCACAGTAAAATACAGTTTGTTTATATCCCCCCAAAAATGTACAAGAATACCACAGGACTCCCTCAGATTTCTTGTAGAGTCTGTGTCTCTGTGGGTCCAATCGCATAGCATTAGCTGATAGCATATTAGATGGTTAATCCATACTAGGTGGTTCCTCATATTTGGGAAAGTTGGGGCATCCCAGCAAGGGGGGCCTTGTTCAGGGCTACATTGATATCAAATGCTATAATGCTAGAGGATCAGGTTCTGAGAAATGATTAAATAAATAAATAACACTTTAGACCACAATAAACAAAGGTTTATTTAAAGAAAAGGCTAAATTTAATGGAAGGAACATCATACCAGCTGTTAAGCATGTGGTTTTAAGTATTATAAATTGGGATTAAGTAGCAGTTATGGACACAGAAAACAATGCATGTGTACATGGCATAATGGATTCTACCAAATATCAACAAATTCTCAAAAACAAGAAACTGATGCTAATAAAAGACTTATTAGATTTAGGACACATAATAAAATTCATCAATATGTAGGTCAAGAAAGTCAAGCTGAAGCTTTCAGGCTGGCCCTCAAAGTTCTCTAACTTGAACATCAGTTAGATATTTTGGGTAGATTGTTAAAAGTTTAAACAGTAATTAAAGTACTACAGCTGGTTATAAAAATCTTTTACAAGCTGTGGTACAAACATTGGCACATGCTACAATAAAAAATAAGGAAAAAACAAATCAGTAAGTAACTTTGTATTCATTTTTCTTTTTTTTAATGAATTGTGTCTATTCAAAAATCAGAAACAGAATTTGGCCAGGGTGCCCAAACGTTTGCATCTCACAACCACTGAGAATGTGTTTAAGTTCATTATTTCACTGCTTTACCTCACATAGTTCTGAAGCTCAGTTTCATAGTAACAAACATGTTCTTCTGTCTCCCTGCTGTCCAATAGAAAATGACTTTTTTGCTGCTAGGGGAGAACCGTCCAATGAGGTTTTACTGCATTTTCTCTCTCTCTCTCTCTCTCTCTCTCTCTCTCTCTCTCTCTCTCTCTGTGTGTGTGTGTGTGTGTGTGTGTGTGTGTGTGTGTGTGTGTGTGTGTGTGTGTGTGTGTGTGTGTGTGTGTGTGTGTGTGTGTGTGTGTGTGTGTGTGTGTGTGTGTGTGTGTGCGCGCGCTTTCTCAGCATAGCAGATAATGTATCTACTAAATGTGTTTACTGGTATAGCTGAAAAGGCTTTAAAGGATGTACTCATTATAAACCACATGTCAGTCTCTAATATTCTCAACTTAGATATGAAATATTACATTTTTCAGGTTTAAATTCATATGTTTATATAGGTTTTTTTTTCCCAGTTAATCCACATTAAAAGTGCGCAGTAATGTACACATCTCTTTTTTTCTGTAGATGGCCTGCTGCTGTGGCTCAGCCGCCTGCTCGCTGTGCTGCGGCTGCTGTCCGAAGATCAAGCAGTCCACAGGGACACGCTTCATGTATGCACTCTACTTCATGCTGGTCACAGTCACCTGTGTGATCATGATGTCACCCACCGTTGAAGCGCTAATGCGTGATCATGTGAGGTCTTATTTCTATCATATAAGAGAACTTTCCAAATGAAGCTTCATTATAAATGTATTTGTTGTTCCCATGCCAAGAAAAAGTTGTTAATTTTCTATAATGTCATTTGGAATAATATTAATAAAGCAATAATTGCATGTTTATTTTCGACTGCCCCCCTTTGGGTTTGCCACAGTGGATCATTCAACCACATATTTGTTTTAGCACAGTTTTTATGCTGGATGCCCTTCTTGATGCAACCAGTCTTAGGACCTGCACTAAGGTTGCACTGTCTGTCATGTGTTCCCCCAATGGCTATTGTGAGCCCAGCCAGGGATTCAAACCCCCAGAACAAGCTGCTCAGGTGGCGCAGCGGTAAAAAGAAACGCGCTGCAACCAGGGCTGGATTCTGAGAAGCGTGGTATCGAATCCAGCCTTGCTTTACCGGTTCGAAGCTGAGTGGCTATATGAGCAACGATTGGCCGGTTGCTCATGTGGGGGGTGGGACAAAGAACCGGATGTGGGTCTCTCTCTGTCAGAATGCGATTGCGTTCTCTGCCGGCTGATTGGAGGCGCTTACACAGAGATGGGAGAGGGTGCCCTTAGGGTGTGTCTCTCCGCATGCAACGCTAGGTGGCGCCAAACTCGTCAATGTGTGGGTGGCAAAGATGCATCTGGCTGCTGCTCGTGTTTCGGAGGGGATACGGGTTAGCTTCAATCACCTCCGTCAGGGCAGGGTTCGGCATAGACAGAGAGGAAGCACGATGCTAATTGAACAATTGCATCTAAATAAAAAAAAACAAAAAAAACAGAACAAAGTAGCAACCTTTGACCCATTTTTGCTTGTACACAGCTAGCTTTTTGTTAATGCCCCTAGAAGCTAAAACACAACACAATGTAAAAGAGAAGTACATTTGAATAGCAAACCAATAATGATTTTCAGGGTCTTGCAGTTTTGTGTCCACTGTGTTTAGTGTTTTTGCAGTGCATAACATCCCCTCCTATCTTACTGCAGGACTGACTTCATAGCATTAGTGAGAAGCACCATTACCATAAGTAGGCAGGAAGTACTAAGCAGTCCAACATTAGCCAAACCACACATTCATATAACCATAAAGTGCTGTGGCAGATGAAATTGCATGGTCAAGACCACTGACATCCTGTGTACAAAACTTTAAACATTCCCACAGTACTAACTATTACACCCCTCAGCAAAGCAGCATATTATTTAAACATTAATTGTATCCACACTGTAATTAAAAAGAATCCAGGCCAGCTATAGAGACGTTCAAACTGGAATGTTGTAGTGCCGTGTTGTAATGTGAACCTAGCCATTGTGTTTCTTTTTTTCATTCCTTCCACCCTTTAATCGTCCTTTGATTCTCCTCTGCGTAAATGCCAGGCTAGAACAAGAGCTGAATAAAGTCGAGCTTGGCCACAAAAGGCCTTTTGGAAAAGCATCAGAAGAGCTCACACTACCGCAAAGTAAATAGAAATACACAGACCCTGTAAAAGTCCAATGCAGGCTAAGTTTCCCCTTTAAGAACTATACAGTTAATGACACAATAGAAATGCCACAGAAATTTTAAAAATACTTAGTTTATAAATATACCATGCCCTACATAAGATGGGTTTATTTCACAGGCTACAAAGAGGCTAAAATATTTGGCAGGACTAATATTTAATCTTAAATAAAATTATGTTTTAGTTATTTATATTGCATTTCAAACTGAATAAAACATAAGTACCTAAAACATACCTCTTGTGAATTTTTAAATAAGACCTTGTGCTTAAAGTTCACATATTTTAGTTGGATGGGAATGTTTTTTTCACTCATTTTTTGTCCAAGACCAGAACCTTCATATACCTTGTATTGATTTTGTTTCTGTATTGGTCTGTTTTCAGATTCCATTCTATTCGGACATTTGTGAAAAGCTGAATGCTGGACAGAACTGCGAAGCTCTTGTGGGCTACTCTGCTGTCTACAAAGTCTGTTTTGGCATGGCATGCTTCTTCTTCTTCTTTTCCATGTTTACCATTCAAGTTAAAAGCAGCACAGGGTGCCGGGCAGCCGTGCACAACGGGTAAGCTGTTCATGTCCAGTCCTTTCCTAATTCTCTCTTTTCTTTGAAGAACTTGCTTTATTTCTCCTGATCTTTTGTCCCCAGCCCTCTGCAGCAATCTCGGATTCTTCAAAGTTTTACTAGGCTGTATATCATTGGCTGGCTGTTTTATCTCAGGAGATATATTCTGTTGTATGCTCCTCTTCAAACCTCATTACCCTCCCACTCTAAAATAAAGTACTAAATAAGTACTAATTAAAAGGCCACAAGGAAAATTCAATGGATGGCAGGCAACAGTTCATAAGGCAGTTATAATTAGATCTTTGGTAAATGCAAATGATGTGCAGGAGAAGAGGAAGTTGTGTGTTCGAACTGTGGAACAGAAGGAATTCACACTGAAGGGGCCAGTGATAGCTCAGTGGTTAAGGTACTAGTAAACAGAAGGTTGCCGGTTCAAGCCTCGCCACCACCAAGTTGCCACTGTTGGGTCCCTGAGCAAGGCCCTTAACCCTCAATTGCTCATTGTGTAAGTCGCTTTGGATAAAAGCGTCTGCTAAATGCTGAAAATGTAAATGTAAATGAAGGTTTGCTGCCCTCAAACAGGCTTTACAGGATTCCTTTCCGAACAGCATGTGTATTCTGACAAATGCCGAATTAAACAGGATGATGTAGTTCTAACCAAACAGGTGTTGTCACATCGTGCAAAATTTTCTTACAGTACTGTGACAGTATATATTGTCTAAGCAATTGAGGGTTAAGGGCCCTGCTTAAGGGCCCAACAGTGGCAATCTGGCAGTAGTGGGGCTTGAACCAGCAACCTTTGGATTACTAGTCCAGTACCTTAACCACTATGCCACATCTGAGTCACATAAACAAAAAAAGCACAAAATAAATATTTTATATATAAATATATTTATACATGAACTTCATTAAACATTGAATGGCAGCTTTGATTAAAAATACCTGGACCTTAATTTCTGCCTAAATAGGTGCTTAAAGAAAAACCGGAGGTGGGAGTTTTTACACGGTGTTTTCTACTTTTTGACACCAGTTTATTTCTGTTTGGCTCTCCAGGTTCTGGTTCTTTAAGTTCTTGGCTTTGCTGGCCTGCTGTGCAGGAGGCTTCTTCTTACCAGGGGAAGATAAGTTTTTGGAAGGTATAGTATAACTTTGAATTGTTAACCATCTCATTTACAGTATTGTACACTGTCTAGGCATAACATTATGACCACTGACAGGTGAAGTGAATAACACTGATTATCTATTTACGGCACCTGTTAGTGGGTGGGATATATTAGGCAGCAAGTGAACATTTTATCCTCAAAGTTGATGATGCAGGAAAAATGGGCAAGCGTAAGGATTTGAGCGAGTTTGACAAGGGCCAAATTGTGATGGATAGACGACTGGGTCAGATCTCCAAAACTGCAGCTCTTGTGGGGTGTTCCCGGTCTGCAGTGGTCAGTATTTATCAAAAGTGGTCCAAGGAAGGAACAGTGGTAAACCAGCGACAGGGTCATGGGTGGCCAAGGCTCATTGATGCACGTGGGGAGCGAAAGCTGGCCCGTGTGGTCCGATCCAACAGACAAGCTACTGTAACTCAAATTGCTGAAGAAGTTAATGCCGGTTCTGATAGAAAGGTGTCAGAATACACAGTGCATCGCTGTTTGTTGCGTGTGGGGCAACAAAAGGGGGACCAACACAATATTAGGGGGGTGGTTATAATGTTATGCTTAATCGGTGTATACTTTGCATGCTAGTTTCATTCTGTGGGCTTTGAATGTGCAGTAAAATAGATTATTGTCCTGAACTGAGATCTTATTAGCATGAATGAATTATTTGTGTATCATGGTACTCCATGTGTGATCGGCATTTAGCAGACGCTTTTATCCAGAGCGACAGTGTACAGTCTAAGCAATTGGGGTTAAGGGCCTTATAGTTCATTATTTTTGTATTGTATGTGGGGCTAGCACGACTATATAATCATAGTGAATTGTGTTGCTGGTATACAGCCTCTCCAACAATATTGGCATCCCTGATAAACATGAACAGAATTGGTTGCTGGTTTAGGTTTACATACCCTATTGGTACAGCTTGTAGTTTATATTTTACCATGTACCCAATGTTACTATTCTTTATCAGTGACAGTTTGGTTCTGACCACAGAAGATTTTAGGTAGGCAGACAACAACTAACTACTAAACTCCACCATAATACACTTATCCCAGTGCCAACCATGTCATTGTTGCTAATGTGAATGATAAAATTCTTCTAATAAAAATTAGAAAAAGAAAACAAAGCCATTTTGTGTTCATTTATTTATTTTATTCTTTATTTTTGTTAATAATAGGGCTTTAAATTGTATGGCAGCTGAACGCCTGCTTCAGTACAGTCCCACCCACCACTAAGGCTTTTTTTTAATGCTTGCATGGTTTTTCTGATGAATCAATTAGCTGCTGTCAGTGGTATCAAGCAGCAATCTGGAGAAGTGCCACTAACACAGTGAGATGACTGTCAGCGGCAGAAAAAAGGAACTGTTCAGAATGACGGCTTAATGTGCCTTTTTGTTCTTTTCTTTTTCCCGTTTTCTATTTCTCAATCCCCCCCTTTTTCTCAGTGTGGCGTTATGTGGGAGCTGCTGGGGGTTTCCTCTTCCTCCTCATTCAGCTCATGCTGCTTGTTCAGTTTGCTCACAGATGGAACCAGAACTGGTATGAAATATTTCTCTGTTTTAGTCTAAAATTGAAATGTTTTTCTATTCCACTCTCTCTCCTGCTTTGTTAGCAATGGAAAAACATCAGACATTAGGAAACGGTTCAGAGTTTCTGTTTCCATTGCCGTGTCCAGCATTTTGTCTTTTGAGGCAGCACAACTGTTGTTCATTATACAGGGCAGTTGAGAGCATAGACTCATGGTTATCTGCCTGTCTGTAATTTTCACAATAAAAAATGCAGTGCAGCTGGGAGGTGAGGTTATAGATCACCCACCTACGCACTCCTACAAAGTTTATTAGTGTATAAGGATGCAGTGGATTCCGAAAGTGTTCAGACCTCTTCTTTTGCACAGTGTGTTGTTATGGTTCTACTTTTGTATATACACTGATCAGCCATAACATTAAAACCACCTCCTTGTTTCTACACTCACTGTCCATTTTATCAGCTCCACTTACCATATAGAAGCACTTTGTAGTTCTACAATTACTGACTGTAGTCTGTTTCTCTACATGCTTTGTTAGCCCCCTTTCATGCTGTTCTATAATGGTCAGGACTCTGCCAGAACCACCACAGAGCAGGTATTATTTAGGTGGTGGATCATTCTCAGCACTGCAGTGATAATGATATTTGGGTGGTGTGTTAGTGTGTGTTGTGCTGGTATGAGTGGATAAGACACAGCAGCGCTGCTGGAGTTTTTAAATACTGTGTCCACTCACTGTCCACTCTATTAGACACTCCTACCTAGTTGGTTCACCTTGTAGATGTAAAGTCAGAGACGATCGCTCATCTGTTGCTGCTGTTTGAGTTGGTCATCTTCTAGACCTTCATCAGTGGTCATAAGACGCTGCCCACGGGGCGCTGTTGGCTGGATCTATTTTTGGTTGGTGGACTATTCTCAGTCCAGCAGTGACAGTGTTGAGCACTGCTGTGTCTTATCCACTTATACCAGCACAACACACACTAACACACCACCACCATGTCAGTGTCACTGCAGTGCTGAGAATGATCCACCACCCAAATAATACTTGCTCTATCGTGGTCCTGGGAGAGTCCTGACCATTGAAGAACAGCATGAATGATTTTAAAAATGAATAAAATTAACTATATTTCATTAATTATATATTAAATAATATTGCTTGAAGTTCGTTAAGTTTTAAAATAGTCAAGCAGTTTATTAACAATTCTTCTTAATGCACACTTGCAAACACTTTGGTGATTTCTCAATCTACAATCTGTAAAAAAGTGCATGAAGGACAAGGCCAATAACCACTCTGGAATGTCTGTGACCTTCAGTTCTTTAGATGACACTGTATTTCAAGTCAACATGCTTTTGTGATAAATATAACCAATAAACACGTAGGTTAAGACTCTACAGTTAAAAATATAAGGCAAACCTCAGCACATATCATTTAGGGGTCGCCACGGTGGATCATTCTGGTGATGATGTCCTTTCTGAAATAACCCTTCTTATTTTGTCTGGGCTTGGAACTGGCACTGAAAGTGCACCTTCCATCTCCCCTTTTTCATCCTCTGACATAGCCAAACTGCTGAAATTCATACTCCAACCACAACTTGTAAATTACCCTAAAGAAAAAGTAATTTGCCCCCTATCCTGACAGTTATTAAACCATTTTTAGCAGCAATGCTAGATTTCATATATGCTTTAGATGGATTTAGGCCACCATCAGGTTTTAGGCATGAATTATTTGTTTTGGGTATGAATTATTTGTTTTGGGTTTTGCCACAGCATCTCTATTGTGTTTAAATTAATACTTTGACAAGCAGGAGATGATGTAAAGGAGTCAGAAGTAACAAGCAGGAAAACAATGCAGAGGAAACACAAGACAGGGCTAAAAGCATCACCGTCTTCTCTCCTAAAAATAAACAAGCCCTACCTTACAGAAAAAGGAAAACGCAGTCCCTGCTGAGGGGACAGGAGTGGAAAGGTTTCTTCACTTGTTGAGCAAAAAGTAGTTCTTTCATTTACAACTTGAAGAATGTTAGCAAAGTACCAACATTTAAACTTCAATTATTCATTTTACATAAGCAATACAAAGCTGACTACAACTAATGCAACATTTTTACAGCTTCATATGAATGACAGCAACTGTTTTATTTATTTTTTGTTTTTTTATTTATTTTCTTAATTAATTTAAACATATTTACTTAGATTAAACTAAGCTAAACCTTTGCTATAAGTTTGCCAGCTCAAGTCATGCAGTAAGATACTGCTAGGTGTCATGGGAGTGGAATTAAATAGTAAAACGTAATTAGATGCCTTTGATATTTGACAAACTCACACTACCTCACTGTCTCTCTCTTTCCTTTGTGCAGGAGTTCAGGGGTAACCTACAACAAGCTGTGGTATGCAGCGCTGGCCTTTGTCACACTGGTACTCTTCTCTGTGGCGGTGGGTGCCATGATCTTTATGATTATGTTCTACACGCATGCTGAGGCCTGCTTCCTCAACAAGATCTTCCTGGGAGTGAACTCTGCCCTGTGCATTATTGTCTCACTGCTGGCCATCTCACCCTGCATTCAGACCTGTGAGTCAGCATATCTACTGTTCGTTTCTCTTACTAGCACACATGCAGTTTGTTTAAAATTAGGCTTTTAACCATCCACAACACAGTGGTAGTTAGTGGGGGAATGCGGGTGGCACGGTGGCTCAGTGGGTAGCACTTTCGCCTCACAGCAAGAAGGTCCTGGGTTTGTTTCCCAGGTGGAGCAGCGTGGGTCCTTTCTGTTCAGGGTTTGCAAGTTCTCCCCCTGTCTGTGTGGGTTTCCTCTGGGAGCTCCGGTTTCTTCCCACAGTCCAAAGACATGCAAGTGAGGTAAATTGGAGATACAAAATTGTCCATGACTGTGTTTGACATTAAAGACTTGAACGAAATAATTTTGTGTAACCAGTAACTACCTGTCCTGTCATGAATGTTTTGTGTTTTGATTATTGTCCCTCCACCCCCATTCTCCCCTTCTCAGATACACAGTCAGTTGTGTGTCTGTGTAGGTGCCCAGACGGTCGATTCGAGTTCAGGATCCCAGGAGTGATGGGCTAGTGTGTTAGACCACTGCGCCACCCAAGCGCCCTTTATTTTGGTTTTCTATCACCATGTCATAATCTTTCTTTCTGGTGGTTGTGTTACCTTCCAATACAATGCCATGCAGATTTCCCTGTTTCAGAAGGTGTTCGTCAAAAACGGAAATGCACTAAAAGCTTGATTAAACTAAAGTAGCAAAAGATGTTTTAAATAAGTACTTAAGTGAATGTACCAGACATTATTCAATATTCCCAAAAACATGCTGTACTGGACACCAAACCCACTCAAACACACCATCACAGGCAATTTTGTATCTCCAATTCACCTCACGTCTTTTTACTGTTGGATGAAACCCACAGAGAGAACATGCAAACTCCACGCAGAAAGGAGCCAGTCTGCTACACCTGGCAATCGAACCCAGGACCTTTCTTACTATGAGGTCGTGCTACCCACGAGCCACCCTCCTGGTGACAGGTCCAATCTTAGCACCTGGTACTGCCATTAATAAGACCTGTCAAATTTCAATCTTACTTTTTGAAATATTTAATACATGAATCCATTAAACTTTAATGAGCCTGTAATAGACTGTAGGCATCCCCCAAACCACAGAAGGTCCCAGAGTGCCCTGATTGTAATTAATAATTGTACAGTGTAATTAACATTGTAATTAGCTCACTAATTGTGACTAATTTTCTTGCCTGATTGTTCATCTTGCAGTTGTGTCTCATTACCTACAATGATTGTAATTTAGAGTTCAAATTAAAGAATAATGAAACATTTCAACACTTTAGTGTCACACACAGAAGAAAGAAAAAATACAGGAATCAATTCTTAAGTTGTAACAAATCTCAGTGTAAAAATGTAAATCAGGTTTTCTTCATGTTTCTTGTTTTGTTAAGATATTTTTTTTGTGTGTTGAAAAAATTCTGCTTTGGTGTTTTCACTTCACATGTTATTTTTAAAGAAGTAAATGGTTAAATGCTAATGTGAAGATGTTTGATGCATTGATAAGATAAGACTTTATTGATCACCTTGCGGAAATTAACTTTAGCCCAGATAGTAGGGGTGTAACGATACATCGTTTCACGATGCATCGCGATGCAAAAATGTAGCGATGTGCATCAGGGCCGGCGCTAGGGGGGGGCTGAGGGGGGCATTGCCCCCCCAAATTGTGTCTTTGCCCCCCCAAGCACAATGCAAGCAACGGCTATTTTTAAAATTATCTCTGAACCAATCACAAAAATGCATTTTGTTTTACAGTGTGAAGATATTTCCTTGCTTATTCCTGATTGGCTCTTTGAGTCATATAAAAATCGGCAGACTGCCCCAAACAGTTCAGTTCGGCAGTATATGTTCTGTTAGTGTGAGCGAGAGGCAGGTATACTGGTAAACACTTTTTTTTTTACAGAATTAGTATTCTTTTGTTTTCTTTATATTTTAATTTCCCAATAATATAAATATTCTCACTCATTCCTATTTCCACGTTTGAATATTCTCAGTCTGTGTGTAGGTACATTTGTCAGCTTTGACTTAAATTTGTATTAAAGCCTTTCAAGAAATAGAGTTGTTCTATTAGTAATGGCAATTTAATTAAGGGGGCGTATTAAAATGAAATACAATTAGATAATCTTTTTTCTCCATTTACATAATCAACATGTATTTTTTAATCATTGGGTTTTAAGTTTAAGTTCGAAAACATGCATTTTTATTTCTTTACCTCATACATCACTTTAAGCCAGTATCAATAGCTTGGCTGTCATCATTCATGCACAAATCAAGCCTTGAATATATTTCTGGCTTCAAAAACATGACTATCAACATGCCCCCTCATTAGGTTTTACTGCCCCCCCAAGCAAAGCAGTCCAGAACCGGGGCTGATGTGCATCGTGGACATCTGCACGATTGTACGAGTGCACATGCGTTCTGTAATTTATTAGTGATGGGTCGGTCGCGAACAATCCGGCTCTAAGAGTCGGCTCTTTAAAATGAACGGCAGGATCCGGAGCCGATTCGGTTGTTTTTCCGGTTTTTTTTTTTTTTTTTTTTTTTTTTTCATTAAAGCCGCACGTGATTGGTCAAGATGCGTGGTGACGTTTGTGTGTTTACACTGAGCAGGAGGGGCGGGGTTACATACACACACACACACGGACAGCGTGCGCATGAACAGGAGGGAGAGAGAGAGAGAGAGAGAGAGCACTTGATGAAGTTTTACATTGCGCTTTACGTAGCCAGACATTACACGCTGGAAAGGTGAGGAAAATGAGTGACAGGAAACAGTAAAGTTTGGACACGAGGAACCACTTTAACAGAGAAGTTCAGACCCACTGAGACCCACATCTTATACATGTCACTGTGTATTGTAGCAACATCTGTCCCCTCAGAGAGAATCTTTTCCAAAACAGGGCAGATCATAACAGAAAGGAGAAACAGGATCAACCCCTCAAAGATGAGCTCGGTTTTTCTGAATGCCAATCTTCACTAAATACTTACAAATACTGTCACCTGGATGTTGCTTTTTCTTTTGCACATTTTCATTTATATTTTGTTGAGTGATGCTTTGTTGATGTGTTCTTTCACTCTAGATGCAAATTTACAAGTAATATACACAGTCAGACCTTTTGGTCTAATTGAGATGGGTCTTTTTTTGTATTTTATAATTTATTGTTGTAGCACTCTGTTCCATGTTTATTATTTAAATGGATTTATTTATATACTCAACATTTGATACGATGTTTTTTTTTTACATTAGTAATTCATTTTACATGTAATTTGTTAATACATTAGTTCAAGCAACAAAGAATATTTGTTTAAAGACTCAGCTCAGCTCAATGAGCTTGTTTGATTACTTTGATTTTCAATTTAAGATGGCAATAAGTAACTTAAATTAGGTAAACCTGTTAGGTTACAGTAAAGTACTCTGTTCTTGGTAATTACCTTTAATTGCAAGGGACTGAAGTTTTTTTTTTGTTTAAAAAATGTACAAGAAAATGTGCATTGTTTTGCACTGTTTACACTTCAAAAAAAAATCATGAGAAAATCGAATCGTGAGCTCAGTATCGTGAATCGAATCGAATCGTGAGCAGAGGGTATCGTTACACCCCTACCAGATAGTGTATAGTTATTTACACTAAAAGGATTTCCTTTAAACACAAGTGACCAGCGGCGAGATTCAGAACTACTCGGTTTGAAACTTGGCGTTGCCACCGGTCAGCTGGGCGCCATCTAACGGGCATAATTGGCAGTGCCTGCAACATACACGGTTCTGCTAGGGTGGGATGACCGGACTATGTGGGTGGGGTCTTCAAGCTCTGTGTAAGGACCCTGATTGGCAGATAGAGAGGCGCCTCTGCAGAGTGCATAGGTGAGAAAGGGTTCCGCAAAAGGCTGAGCAGCAGTATACTCACCTCGACTGCAATCAGGGATCCCCCAGCAGCGGAAGACAAATTGACTACGCTAGATTGGTGAAAATGCATAAATAAAATAGAAAAAAAACAAGTGATGTACTTATCATGAGTATAATATATACATAAAAAATATGAACAATATATTACATATTGCACTTTTTGTATTGCACTATAGACATGTCAGTGTAGATATGAGTGATATATTACATGTTGTTGTAAGCCCTGATGGCTGCGGGAATGAAGGACCTGCGGTAGCGCTCTTTCTTACACAGGGGGTGGAGGAGTCTGGTGCTGAAGGATGCTGAGTAATGTTAAGTGTGATGGTTACCCATTACCTTCTAAGCAGAATCCCTGCATGTAATACAATGACTTGCATGCTATGGATTGCAGGTTATGATATAGGCTGTAATATGGTGTCTTTGCAGTAAAAAAAACACTATTTTGAAGCTACATACTCCAGAAACCTGACATAGACAAGTATGTTGTGAAAGTCTTTGACATTAATGTGTGACATGAAGCACATGTTACTGTGTCCTTTCTACAGTCCAACCCACATCAGGTCTGCTTCAGCCAGCCGTTATTAGTGTGTACGTCATGTATCTCACCTTCTCAGCCCTGGCCAGCAAACCTATTGAAAGTAAGTACAGCTGTCTGTCCTCAGCTGTGTGTCTGTTTCAACTATTGTACCCCAATGGTTGCTTTCATATTCATTCTGTGCTCTCTTTAAAATTCCAGTGGTGGAGCAAGACGGAAAGAATGTTACCGTCTGTGTGTTTCCCTTCAACTCTGGATCGGAAAGTGACAACAAAATAGTGACTGGAGTCGGAACGGTCATTTTGTTCGGATGTGTGCTGTACTCCTGGTAAATACTTTTCTTTAAGGGTTTCAACCTTGTATTTCTGTTATCAAAGCAAATCCTCTCCTAGAGAAACCAGGTTATTTAAAAGGGTGTGTAAAGAGACCAGTCAGAAATGGGGTATAAACATGTAGTTATCTGGTTATACCAGTGTGCTCATTTGGACATAAAAGCAGGTATCCCTGCTGAAACTGAAGATCAAATTAAAGCCTTCTTCTTTTAGCTCATGCACACTAAAGGAACCTCACATGTGTTTGCTATCAAGTGCAGACAGGTCTGTTTAAGCTGTCTCTTTAAGGCCTGAGACCGCATTTACACAGAGACCTTATTGGTGGAAATGTGCACACACAGTCAGCCATGTGATTCAGAGATGAAATCATTTTTCCATCCTGTTTCCAGGCTTTTTTTTTTCCACCCACAAAGTGCTGAAAAAAGACTTTAGCAGAAATAGACGAACTTCCATTACATTCAGTTCCTGAAAAACATTTAGAGATATGCATTTATAGCTGCATTAGAAGAACTAGCCAGGATAACTGTGTCAACTCTGCAGGTTATTAGATGTCATTATTAAGAGTAGTTTTAATCAAGTAAAGAGAAAAGCTTCATTATTAATTAGAAGAGCTTATAGGCTGAACTTAGTCTGAGTGTCTTTCTCTCGTTTTCTTTGTATGCAGTTTGACATCCACCACAAAGAGGAGCTCAACAGCTTTGCGAGATTACAATAACCCCATGCAGGAAAACGAGGTAAATTCCAAAAACCTTCTAATGAAAATAATAAAATTACAGTGATGGTTAACAAGTATTTAACCACGTTTGTTTTTGTTGTTTAATATTTATTTGCCTTATCAATTTTTGGACCAACCCCCCTTGCCCCCAACCCACATTGCCTCAGAATGGATAAACTCAATTTCCCTGTGTACTCCGAGGATCTCTGTTGGTTGCACAACACCCCTGCTGGTGGAGGAGGTTGCAGACTAGACCCCCCCCCCCCCCCCCCCTTTGTTTACTGCAGGGGTTTTTCAAACCCTGTGTCACGAGCCAAAAAAGGGTCACAGAAAAATAATAATAATAAAATAAAGTAATTTTAACAGGCACATATACACAAAATGAACTTGTACGAGGACGCCCCCTTGTGGAGGCTTTATGCTACATCTTGTAAACCACAGTGGGACCAGATTGTCGAGTACAAATCATGGCCATATTGTGGGTCGCTTGAAAAAAGTAAAAAAAAAAAAGGTTTATTGTAATAGATTATGCAACTGGAAGACCTGGCCTGATGATCTGTTAGTCCAGGTATTTAAATGTTTCTTATGATCCCAGACTCTGAATGTTTATTTGGTGTAGTAATATTTATTAATTTGCATGTTCTGTTTAGCATTAATAAACAAGTATTATTGTTTTCAAATAGAGTAGAGTAGACCTCATTTTATTTTTCCAAAGCATTCACAAAGCATTTACTGTTATTTTTTAGATTGAATATATAAATACATAATCATGAACTAAGTTTCAGTAATTCTGTGTTTATTTCAGAGGGCACGCTGTTGCTTCTGCTGCTCGGATGATGGAGGTAAGATTCAAAACTTTGATTATTTATTAATAAATATCACACACACACCTCTTGACATTTAAGAAAATCATAAGCTTGTAGACCAACCAGCTTTCAAACATACGTTTATTCATTTTTGTATACGACGTTTGTATGACCTTGTTTAGCCACAATGTTTAGAATCAAACATGAGAATGTAAACGTAACAGTGGATTTTTTTAGTAACTTTCTGTGGGTTAAAAGTTTGATGGTGCCACCTGTCGGTCATGTTTGGACACTACATGTGTTGTGCATGTGTTTTAGGTGATTATGAAGGCTCTGAACGGACTATAGGAGGGCAGAATGTTTTCTATGATGAGAAAGAGGGCACAGTCTACTCCTACTCCTTCTTCCACTTTGTCTTCTTCCTCGCCTCTCTCTATGTCATGATGACTGTCACAAACTGGTTCCAGTAAGTCATTTTACACGATGGTCAAAATCTATTATTTTCTGTAGTCCTGACAGGTCACACCATGTCTGTTGTATCTGGCAATATTTCTTAATAACAAATACTATTGTAAAGGCTGCCAATGTGCACAGAGCAAAGACTGAACATTATAACAACCTGACAGTAATTGTGTTTTAAGTGATGCACTTATTCCCTTTTCCCAGAAAGTTCATGTTAGTCATTTGTTTGGCAGACTGTTTTTCCCCAGACTTGAATTCAACCAAATCATACATAATAATTTTGGCCTGGATGGATGGAATGAATGAATGAATGAATAGCTGGTACAGGTACTCTATTTATTAAGAATTTTAAAAACAAATGACATCACTTATCTATATAGTCACCTTTTAATGCATTTTTCCCAACAGTGTATCAACTTTTTAATGCCATCAGCAAAAAATGTTTTTGGTTAAGCTTGTAGCCACTGATGCACCGCTGCTTTCACATCATCACCACATGAAAATCTTCTTCCCTTAAAGCTTCTTTGAGCGTCCGAAAAGTTAGAAATCAGATGGCACTAAATTCGGACTATAAGCTCTCTCAGTCTTTTAGACACGACCGATTACTACTCCTCCCACCCTCACCATTTCCAACCAAAATATTAAAGTGCGGAAACTTTTTGAAGATCCCTCGTAAATACAGATTACCATGTAAATGCTTTTACCTGTCACTTATTTATAGTGACTTTAGGGAATGTTCTATCGCACTTGTGGCTCAGCTCAAAGCGATAAACCACGGTGTTGTGTCAATGAATTCAAAATTATGAGGTCTCTTGTTTGAGACCACAGAGATATGTTATTATTTATGACTGCCTTTGAATGGCAAGAATGGGCTGTTTGATACATAAAACCAATTGTAAAAAATGCTGTAATAATTACTAATTACTGCTGGAAGAATATTGTGTCTCAGTACTATTTTTGCCAAAGAAAAAATCACAGTGACAACAAAAGCACATACATTTCCTGACAGTGGCAGCAAATGTTGGTTGAAACCTGTTTTGGAAAACACAAAGGAGGCTAACAAAGCCTTTTCTGATGGAACATAAAGACATACTTATAGAACTATGCTTTTAGGAAACGAACCATGTCTTGCATGTTAGTCTTTTGTTCAGAGGTAAAAGTGCATGTGTGAAAATAACTGGCTTTAGAACCTGCTGTGGTTTAAGTATCATGTTTCAGTCCATTTTTAGTTTTAGAATTCATGTAATTCGTTGTTGACTGAAGGATAACAAAACTGGTCAGATTACAGAACCTTGTCTGGAAAACACCACATTTAATATTAGAATATTTTATATTAACTGATTTTATTTTTCTTCTCCTAAATGTTAGTCATTCCAGTTTGGTTCTGAAGTATTTATCACTGTTTTTTCTACATTTTGATACATCGCAGTCAAACCGAAGCTCATTTCTGTGTCTTCTGCTCCACTGCAGTTACGACAATGCTAAGATCGAGAGACTGTTGGAGGGCAGCTGGTCAGTGTTCTGGATTAAGATGGCATCATGCTGGGTTTGTCTAATTCTCTACATGTGGACCCTGGTGGCCCCCATGCTCTGCCCACAGAGGTTTGAAGCATAAAGGCAATCCCCACACACACCACTGTTCACTAAAAGCTTGGACAGATTTTTCTGTTACTGTTTTTTATGGGTTTTATATGTTTTTGGTACTAGTTCTTGGTAAGGCAAATCTCTCATGTTACAATTATAGAGTTTTGGTGAATTAGCAGTGGAGGCATATTGTTATCATTTTTGTAAAAAAAAATAGAAGGAAAAAAATCATGACAGTATGAAAACTCAGGCTCATTTCACATTAGTGTTACATTAGCATCCTTTACTAGATCAAGTATTCTATGCAAGTTGACTAGAATTTGTTTTATCATTTGTGTGCAATTTGCATTTTTAAATACTGTTTACACCAAAAATGAATTAGTTAATTAATTATTACTTTCTAATATAACAGCCACTATGCTGAGCTAAGAACAAACCTAAGGGGCCAATTTGTGTTTATATAGTGTAATCATGTACCTGCGAGAGCAGACGTTCACTGAGCGCACTCTCTCTTTAAGCTTTAAGAGATTACACACTTGTGAAGAATGCTGCGTTTAATCAAGACGGTGAAACGCTATCGGCCTGTTCTGTAGCTTTCCGCTAGCCAAGTAACACTGAACTTCAACCATGTTTAATCTGCAAAATAAAAAGTTTGTTACCAAATTTACAACAAAATAAAAGCTAAGTTCGTAGATATAAGTTAATTAGATTGTGAGCAAGAAGAGCTAGGTGTTGTCTCCAGGTTTGAGGTTGTGTGTCTGTGGTAATTACAGTTGCATAGTGGCTTTTTTATAGCAAATCCAAATGTGACTTGGATGCTTTGTTTGAACACAGTAGAGCCGTACTCACATGCTTAAATTACAGTGTAAATAAGATGTTTTACTACAAAACACAATACTTAATACTTTAAACTTTAATACTTTAAACAATGTTGTGTTGCACTGTCGTGGAAAATCAGTTTACTTTACAGTTTTCTAACTTGTTATTGTGTTTTTTAAGTGCTTAGTGTAGGCAATGTTATTTAATGTGTACAATTAAAAATAGCATTTCTGTTTGCTTTTTGTGTTTACCATAAGACAATACATTTCTAAAACTGGATTTTGTTTTTTTATATATAATAAGAATGACATCTTTTGTATTGGTTACATTAGCATTATAAACAAAATACTTGTGTGTGTGTGTGTGTGTGTGTGTGTGTGTGTGTGCTGCCTTAAGTCTGGGAGGGTATGATCTTAATCGTATTGATATTTTATTTTAAGTATAATTGTCAAATGCAGAAAAGTGTTACTACATTTTTGTGAAAGGTAAAAATCACAAAAACATGTTCATGTCCTATTGTTCTAGATGTAAATGAAATAAGGGTCAGTGTTATTAAGTGACCACTGTTTGCCCACTGAAAGTCTTTAATTAAAGCTGTTTGCACCTGCTGCAGCATCAGTTTGTTAATATGAGTGTACACACGATGTGCAGATTGGTAGAGGCTAAACATCCTGACATTCCCAATTTGGCTCGAACAGTTCGAAGTCTATTCCTGTACTACAGCTTTAATAATTGTGAATGATTTGGTGCTCTTTTACAATATGCTAAAGATAAATGCTAGAATTCTTTCTATTGTATTACTCTTTCTCGGTGACCACTAGGTGTGCTCATATTAACCTCTCATTCCTTTGTTTATTTTACTAATTCCAACACTGTGTACAGGGTGGGCCATTTATATGGATACACCTAAATAAAATGGGAATGGTTGGTGATATTAACTTCCTGTTTGTGGCACATTAGTATATGGGAGGGGGAAAACTTTTCAAGATGGGTGGTGACCATGGTGGCCATTTTGAAGTCGGCCATTTTGGATCCAACTTTCAATGGGAAGAGGGTCATGTGACACATCAAACTTATTGAGAATTTCACAAGAAAAACAATGGTGTGCTTGGTTTTAACGTAACTTTATTCTTTCATGAGTTATTTACAAGCTTCTCTTTGTTTACAGCCATTGACATGTCGCAGAGGTTAACACGTGAGGAGCGGATAGAAATTGTGTTGATGTCTGGTGAACGCAGTACCCGGGTCATTGCAGCAGATTTCAATGCAAGACACCCTACGAGACCACCCATCTCCCATGCTACAGTTAGCAAACTGCTTGCCAATGGTGAATTTGCAGAATGGGCAAAACAAAAATTGGAACAGGACCCTCAGTTTACACAGAACATTTTGTTCAGTGATGAGGCAAACTTTTATGTGAATGGTGAAGTTAACAAACAAAACCACCGCTATTGGTCTGACACTAACCCACATTGGATAGATCCCTCCAAGACTGTTGGAACACAAAAATTTATGGTATGGTGTGGTATATGGGGTACAAAGATAGTGGGGCCATTCTTCATCAATGGAAACCTCAAGGCCACTGGATATTTGAAATTGCTACATGATGATGTGTTTCCCTCTTTATGCACTGAAGCTGGCACGTTCCCTGAGTTTTTCCAGCAAGATGGTGCACCACCACATTATGGGTGTCAGGTCCGAGCATTCCTAGATGAACAGTTTCCTGGAAAGTGGATTGGTCGTCGTGGGCCAGTTGAATGGCCCCCAAGGTCTCCCGATCTGACCCCCTTAGACTTTTATCTTTGGGGTCATCTGAAGGCAATTGTCTATGCTGTGAAGATACGAGATGTGCAGCACCTGAAACTACGGATACTGGAAGCCTGTGCTAGCATTTCTTCTGCTGTGTTGCTATCAGTGTGTGAAGAGTGGGAGAAGAGGGTTGCATTGACAATCCAACACAATGGGCAGCACTTTGAACACATTTTATAAGTGGTCAGAAACTTGTAAATAACTCATGAAAGAATAAAGTTACGTTAAAACCAAGCACACCATTGTTTTTCTTGTGAAATTCTCAATAAGTTTGATGTGTCACATGACCCTCTTCCCATTGAAAAAACTAAAGTTGGATCCAAAATTGCCGACTTCAAAATGGCCGCCATGGTCACCACCCATCTTGAAAAGTTTTCCCCCTCCCATATACTAATGTGCCACAAACAGGAAGTTAATATCACCAACCATTCCCATTTTATTTAGGTGTATCCATATAAATGGCCCACCCTGTACATAGGTTTACAAAAATATCTGCTCCTAACTTGATATATGATGATTTTGTTGTTACTCACCTGTTAAGTTTTCTGAGTTATCTTAAGTAAATGAAGGTATGGACACGTCTAGCAGTGCAACAGAAATGTGTCTTTAAAAAAAATAATAAAAAGATGACAACATACAGAAACTCAAGTTGTGCTGTTTTCTCTGTGAAATACAAGTTGCCTTTTAATAAGTAACCTGATGTAAGAGGAACTAAATATAACATGATAACAATGACAAGAAATCTACAGTAACCCATGTGTCATGTTTTCGGGTTAAACAGTTCAATTATGTTTTTAATTTCAGTAACATCAAGTACCACTACCAAATTTTACAACCCTTACAGAGTCAATCGGTCTGTTATAGGAATGATCAAGGTTCACCTGAATATTACAGTCAAAACTACAGTATTCTAAATATAAATCCATCATCCATAAAATGTCATTTTACCCACATATTTTTTGTACTTGTTATGCTGAATGGATACAAGATGTAAATAAACTGCAAAGCAGAAGCCAGACGAGCTTTTTCTGCACAATAAAACATTTCAGTTTCGTCAGCAGAATTTAGCTACAACTGACCTATTTTGTAAACCGCAGCGTTCAAACTGTGGGGCGGTTTAAATAACACGTCTCTCCCCCACCCACAAAGCACTTGTATTCCTGTAATCCAAAGGCTTTGGGACAAGTGTATACAGTGTATCACGAAAGTGAGTACACCCCTCACATTTCTGCAAATATTTCATTATATCTTTTCATGGGACAACACTATAGACATGAAACTTGGATATAACTTAGAGTAGTCAGTGTACAGCTTGTATAGCAGTGTAGATTTACTGTCTTCTGAAAATAACTCAACACACAGCCATTAATGTCTAAATAGCTGGCAACATAAGTGAGTACACCCCACAGTGAACATGTCCAAATTGTGCCCAAATGTGTCGTTGTCCCTCCCTGGTGTCATGTGTCAAGGTCCCAGGTGTAAATGGGGAGCAGGGCTGTTAAATTTGGTGTTTTGGGTACAATTCTCTCATACTGGCCACTGGATATTCAACATGGCACCTCATGGCAAAGAACTCTCTGAGGATGTGAGAAATAGAATTGTTGCTCTCCACAAAGATGGCCTGGGCTATAAGAAGATTGCTAACACCCTGAAACTGAGCTACAGCATGGTGCCCAAGGTCATACAGCGGTTTTCCAGGACAGGTTCCACTCGGAACAGGCTTCGCCAGGGTCGACCAAAGAAGTTGAGTCCACGTGTTCGGCGTCATATCCAGAGGTTGGCTTTAAAAAATAGACACATGAGTGCTGCCAGCATTGCTACAGAGGTTGAAGACGTGGGAGGTCAGCCTGTCAGTGCTCAGACCATACGCCGCACACTGCATCAACTCGGTCTGCATGGTCGTCATCCCAGAAGGAAGCTGACGCACAAGAAAGCCAGCAAACAGTTTGCTGAAGACAAGCAGTCCAAGAACATGGATTACTGGAATGCCCTGTGGTCTGACGAGACCAAGATAAACTTGTTTGGCTCAGATGGTGTCCAGCATGTGTGGCGGCGCCCTGGTGAGAAGTACCAAGACAACTGTATCTTGCCTACAGTCAAGCATGGTGGTGGTAGCATCATGGTCTTGGGCTGCATGAGTGTTGCTGGCACTGGGGAGCTGCAGTTCATTGAGGGAAACATGAATTCCAACATGTACTGTGACATTCTGAAACAGAGCATGATCCCCTCCCTTCGAAAACTGGGCCTCATTGCAGTTTTCCAACAGGATAATGACCCCAAACACAACCTCCAAGATGACAACTGCCTTGCTGAGGAAGCTGAAGGTAAAGGTGATGGACTAAACCCAATTGAGCACCTGTGGCGCATCCTCAAGTGGAAGGTGAAGGAGTTCAAGGTGTCTAACATCCACCAGCTCCGTGATGTCATCATGGAGGAGTGGAAGAGGATTCCAGTAGCAACCTGTGCAGCTCTGGTGAATTCCATGCCCAGGAGGGTTAAGGCAGTGATAATAATGGTGGTCACACAAAATATTGACACTTTGGGCACAATTTGGACATGTTCACTGTGGGGTGTACTCACTTATGTTGCAGCTATTTAGACATTAATGGCTGTGTGTTGAGTTATTTTCAGAAGACAGTAAATCTACACTGCTATACAAGTTGTACACTGACTACTCTAAGTTATATCCAAGTTTCATGTCTATAGTGTCGTCCCATGAAAAGATATAATAAAATATTTGCAGAAATGTGAGGGGTGTACTCACTTTTGTGATACACTGTATATAATTACACACATATAATTAAAGAGCACTTTTCAAATGGGATGACTGCACTTATGCTGGTGCAATTGCACCACCTATAGGTAAACAAGTGAACTAACATTACTGTTCATTCATCCCATTCTGAAAAGCTGGACCTCGTTTTGAAAACAGAAGGTGAGTATTAAAGGTGCACTGGTCTATCTTTTATTATTACAACAAATATGTAAATATCTTAAGATATATCTGTAAAATACAATAATTGAAGAATGAATCGCTCGAAAATCGTGTAGTATCTGAATTTCTTGTAACTACCAGGAAACTAACTGAACATGAGCTGTCAAAGCAGATCACTGGTGTTTAAGTATACAGTTTTGTGACATGTATGAATACAGTCGGATGATGAAACATGAATTTGATTTAATGAATCTACATAACTGACCATAAAATTATAAAGTTTTTTTAAAATTGCATTTCAATGAATTGATGTCAACAGAGGTATTTTATGGTCTATATATTTTTAGATATTAAGGCACAAAAACATAAAACTGGGGTCTGATGAAAATGTTGCCTGCTGAAAGCCAAAAACGTTTTGATATCACTGGCATGAAATGCTTTACATACAAACAATGATAACATATGAATTACATTAACAATGATCATTTGAATACCATTACCTGACCCAGTCTGTCCTTTTCTAATATATGTCTGGTTACATTACTGTGTAGTTTGAGTGTGTTCTCTTAACTGGAGATGTTCTGTTCAATGTAGTCCTGGTAGTGTTCTGGTATCGTGTCTGTAAAAATATACACATTTACATTTTCGGGATTTAGCAGACGCTTTTATCCAAAGTGATTTACAGTACTGTGACAGTATACAGTCTAAGCAACTGAGGGTTAAGGACCTTGCTTTAGTGCTTGAACCAGCAACCTTTCAATTACTAGTCCAGTACCTTAACCACTAGGCTACAACTGCCCTAAATGGAGAATTTGTTGCATGTTTTATTTCATCAGGATGTCAGAAATATTGAATTTAGAAAAGCGGTTCACTCACCGTTGCAGCGATACTTCAGGTTTGACCAGATGATGTTTTCCTGAGAGAAGCAGAACACACCCAGTCGGCCACCTCTCATACTTGTGTCGATAACCACTCCAGAGTCTGCCACCAAGCCATTTCCCTCATAAAAACGGACCCTTTCCAAGCAAAATAAACCTATTAAAACATTGTAGTTTTTCTACCTGATTTTGTTCTGTGATAAACTTTCTAATTACAGCATTAATGTGTGCTCACAACACAATGGTGGTGCAAAGAAATATGATAAATCGAGTTAATTAGAGTCAATTAGAGTTATTCTCCTTCAACACTTGGTCTTACCTGATGTATCCGACTTGAGGCCGATGCTGCAGGTTCCAGCGGTATGACACCTTGTCCTTCCAGCCCACATTGCGAGAATCCTTCCACAGAAGCCGCACCTGATCCTTGGTGTCTCCAGTGTGCCACAGAGAATTCCTCAGGAACTCTCCCGGACCAGTTTGGGATTTCACAGCCTTGATGCACACAAGATACTCTTAGCTAACTCAGAACAGCGAGTTTTATTAAAGCGATTTGGATAAGTGTAAACTTTGTTGTCGTATCTCCTAATTCATATAACAGCAGCATAATATAACATAATATAACGGAGTGGTGGAACCTTGAGTTGGATGCCAGGCTCGGCCACGGCCCTGAAGGGTACAGCCTGCCAGTAGGTCTGCTCCGTCTGCTTCCACATAACCACGTAGAAGCTGGATGAGTCCTGGTAGCCAAAGATGAAGCCAGCGTAGTCATCATCAGTCACTGTGTTCACATGGAAGGTGCCCTCAAAGTCAACTCCACTAAAAGCAGTGTAACCTGAATACAGGACAAAGTGCATGAAGCTCTCGCTGAAAGTTCGGTCTTTGAATATTCTTGTAAGCATATTCTTGCTTTAGTTACAGGTAGAAAGTTTCAGGGACTTTGACATACTTTAATAATTGTTTAACTATACGATGTGATTTATTCATAATTGTGGAATAATGATCATTTGTGTCATCATCCCAAATATGAAGCTAAAGGAAAATCATACTGCTGCTTATTAAATAAAGAAATGTTTATACTACACTATACAATCATTTAATTATCCATCAAAAATGATTTTGTTGTTGTCACTGAGTGACTTTAAAGTAAGAAATCCACTCTGCATTGTGTTGGGATGCTTTGTGTAACTATCAACTCCCAGGTATAACAAACGTTTAAACATACCCACTGCGAGTCCTGGGTCACTGTTCATAGTCTGAACAATTTCCATGCCCTGATTAAGGACGATCCAGTTGGGGTCAATCTGAGCCTCGCCCTCTGGGTCCAGCACCACAGTCTGATAGGCTCTGAAATCTGTCAGCGTGATCTCAGCGTTCTCAGGACATGTGTCGATTATGTCAATGACCTTATCCTGGTCAAAGTCTCCCCTGCAGGCATCACCCACCCCTTTATCTAATGAGCACACAGAGGAACAGAACAGCTTCGTTTAAATGCCACAGATCAACTACATAACCACGTTTAGTTTGTTTGAGAGATGATGTGATGTAAGTACTGTTTGTATCTTTTTGGTCTGGATTTGGCACCAGTCTGCAGTTGTCGTTGTTATCCAGGATGCCGTCATTATCATCATCATCATCGCACTCGTCTCCCAGCCCGTCTTTGTCTGTGTCTAGTTGAGAGCTGTTGATTACTGTTGGACAGTTGTCTTTGGTGTTTTGGTGTCCGTCCCCATCACTAAAACCACAGTCAGAGTGTCAGAGATGAAGAGTAATTTATGTAACTCAATAGATGAATATTGATTTAGAAGTTGTTTTACCTGTCAGTGTTAGTATCACAAGTGTCTCCCACGAGGTCATCATCCACATCAGACTGTAGAAACACAGTGTTCAGCAATAAATAAAATAATGTATTATCAACCCAAAGGGACCCACGCAGCACTCCCACTGACCAGATGATGTGAGAGTGATGAGGAAATCAACTGTCCCAACTTTTTTGAAAGATGTTTGTGAAAACATAATTAATCCCATAATAAATTTCTTTAATGAAAATAAACTAGGTTGTACCTGGCTGGGGTTGGGCATACTAGGGCAGCTATCACAAACATCTCCAACTCCGTCGCTATCACTGTCTCTTTGGTCAGGATTGGGAACTTTCTGGCAGTTATCCAAAATATTTTTCAAACCTGTTTGGATGAACAGAAAGGGCCCATGATGGGTAAACCACGTCATTAAGTTAAACAATATCTTAGGTTTTTGTGTACTTCAACATTTGAAGCAGTAAATCCAAAAGTATTATAGAAAAGACCTCACCAAGTCCACAGAAAGGCATAGAGGCAGAAAAGCATAGTGTTGCTTATTTTAACACGAGGTGGCAGTGTTCAAGTTGTGCTGCTGCAAAATAGTTTCCATAGGTCATCAGCTCTTGGCTGGGCTTCCCAATGGAAATGTGGTTTTGCCCACAAACACACAACCAGAGTATAAACGGTCAAGTCAAGTGCCTCAAGCCATGCCTCTGAAAGCACACTATTAATGTCCGGCTCTGCCTGGACCTGCTTTTTACAAACTGGAACACATTGCTGTGCTTTATAGGTACGTGATCCAGTACTTCAAAGAGATCAGCAGTAAGAATGCCCTCCAGGCCACCGCTGTTGCCCAAATACCTATGAAGGGGGGGCTTTTAAAAGTGCAGCTCTGAAAAATGCAGTTCTGCTTCTGTTTTCTCCCTTTTAAAAATAATCTGAACAGGCTGAACAGAAAATGCTTTAAAACTATTCTGCATGTGAAACAAAACAAATGTGCTCGAAAGATGTCAAAGCTGGGAAAATAAAGCATGGAAATGTTTTGTATTTCTGTCATCTATGCTTACAGAACGGGAAGAAAATCACAATCTATGATTCAGAGCAGATGGCAGCAGCATCCAGCATCTGGTTTTGATACAAATAGTTGGTTTCTGAAGATACGAGGCATCTGAAAAAGCATCAAATTATACTGTGCACCTTTTAACCTTACCGTCACCATCCATGTCATCATCACAATCATCTCCCAGTCCGTCCTGGTCTGTGTCCCGCTGGTCTGGGTTATTTACTCTTACACAATTGTCACATGCGTCGCCGTGCACATCTTTGTCACTGTTCTTCTGGTCTACGTTTGGAATCAACCAGCAGTTGTCCTGGATTTATGATTACACAGTTGTAAAAAGTCAATCTGTTACATTATATGTAAATGTAAATCTAAGAGCAGTTGTTAAAGCAAACGTTTGAATACTGATTATTCTGAAAGTATTCCTTTTTCCCAATTCCTGCCAATCTCATCATATCACATGGCAGCTATCAATCTGGGATAGTAAGGGCCAACATGTGCTTCCTTTAAGAAAGCCATACAGTTTCTTATAACTGTAAGACTGATAAAATTAATTGGCTGTCATAATCATTGGCAAGTTATAGTGCTATGAAGGTTTATGAAAGACTCTTATACGATTTTATCCTGCAAGCTCCACTTGTATACTTAAAGTAGTTATCTTTTTATCACGGTGGTAAAAATTTGTTCCAAGAACATAGTGTGCACAGCAGTGCACAAGCTCTTAAAGTCAATATGGACCAAAATATGAAGGGAATGTTTCCTTTGTGAAATCAATGCCTTCAAAATTGGGGCAGGTGTTAGACACCAAAAAGGTATGATATTAGTATTCATTCACAAACCGAGACATCTAAGGTAGAAAATAATAAGACTTTGAAGATGTAGTTAAACCACATGCTTGTGTACAAATGTTACATTTCTGAGCTGTTATTAAGCAGAGAAGCTTTAAGTGCGATGTAGGAACAGATATTATCGCAGTCCAGTCCATTGCTTATTGCTTGAAGATGTCTGTTTTTTCTTATTGCAGGTAAATACGTATATCAAAACTATTGCATTTGGTAGATGCCCATAAAAAGTTAGGTTACAAACACTAATGCATTCTATAAAATAAATTAAGGGCTTCCTGATTAGTAAGGGTGTGTACCTTTTCGTTGAGAATGCCATCATTGTCTGCATCCTCATCACAAGAATTGCCTTTTCCGTCCCTGTCTGCATCCTCCTGGCCTGAATTAGGCACATACATGCAGTTGTCCTGTAACATGCATGTAATTATTTAAAGTTAGATTAAATACAGAAAAGCACTTGTGATCACTCTGAAACATACTAAGTAAATGAGTCACCTTCTTGCAGTTCGCATCTTGGCATTGAAGTTTTCTGTCTGGGTAGGCGTCGATGTCTGTGTCCTTCCCACACACATAACCATCACCTGCCCAGCCAATGTTGCACTGATACATGAAAAAGGTATTAAAGGAAAATACCAACATTCTTACTCTTATTTTTAACTTTTGAATTTTCTATATGTTCAACAAAAATATGTTTAACAAAGGACAAAAGAGTAAAGAAACTCATCCTAGTGGAAGGTCACTGCAAATAAACAAAAGCTTATTTTGTCTAATCACCTGATAAATATATTGGACCATTTCTATAGCTGGAAATGCTCTCTTCCAGAATTGCATTGCCCTATTCACATGGCATAAGGGGTAAAGCAAAATTCAAGTGGCTAAATGTCAATGGCAGCACATACACTACAGTTTAGCAGTTGCCTAACTTATTTCCACTCTACAACAGTGCAGGTTGCATGCAGTAGAGTGTATTTCACAACTTCTTTGGACCTGAACAGTATTGTGACGGATTATGACACTCATCCAAACATCTCACCTCACAGCTGATGCTTCCATCTCTCTCTACTTTACATTGGGCATTGGCATCACAAGGGTTAGGCTGGCCATTCCCACACAGTCTTTTGGATAAAGCAGCAGGTTCAAGAGTACCAGAACCAGGCCAGGGTCCAATCTGCTTGCAACCACTCACTTGATCCCCAGTGAAACCAGGCATACAATCACCACATTGGAATGAACCCTAAGATACAATGACAATGATTTAAAAACCACCCTGAACCCCAGGCAGCAGGTGTAAATGTACTGAAAACCAAGATCAGGAGAATTATACCTTACCATTGTGTTGTAGCAGTAGGAATCAGGGGTGCAGCCTCCATGGTCCCCACGCTGGCATTCATCTATGTCATTACAGACCTGATTCACAAAGATTAGTTGAGTTATGTCCTGATATCTGAAATCAACTAGGCATCAATGTGTGGGTTTTAACGGTTTATTGTATTATAAACAGCCAATAACAAATGTTAAAAATAACTTACATAAATAAAATTTGTATGCATAAATAGATCCACATTAAAATATTTCTTTAGAAACTCGGTTGGCACAGTTAGGTCCAAACACGTTACATTATTTTAACGGCAAAGGTGCTCCTTAAATACACAACAGAAATTACAGCATGAAAAATTCTGAAAAATACAACTGCAAAGCTGATGTCCTCCACAAAAAATAAAAATAATATGACAGGTCTTAGCATAGGATCACACATAATAATAATGGCAGTATTACTGAGTTTTACTAAATAGATGAATGACTTTTCAGTCATGAGTCATTCCTCCTTCAAATATATCCGATGTGTTATGGTAAAGTGGACATTTAACACAAACGTATTCTCTGAAGAGATGACATCGTCTGGTAGGTAGGGATACTTTTTGGTCTGGCAAATAACAGAACAAATCCGCCAGTCTGAATGCCAAGCGCCAACTATTATGTAATAATGGGCCGTGGCTGTTTCATAAGGTTTGGGCTAGGACACTTTGTCCCAGTGCTACAATACTAAACAATACAAAACAGAAAAACACATTTGATGTCCATAAAGAAAAAGTTTGTAAACTTTAGTGTAGAAGAACTTGTTGGCTTGTTCTGACCTTAAGACCCATTGACACCTTTGGGATGAATTGGAATATAGAATGTATGGGGGCTTTATCACCCAGCATTGGTCCCAACCTCACTTAAGTACTTTTGAGTGAATGGGATTGAATCCCATCAGTCATATGCCAAACTCTAAATGAACGCTTGTCCAAAACAGCAGAGGGGAAAAGTACATACTAATATAAATGTGACCTAATAGGTACTGAGGAAACAGTTCTGTCCTTTAGTGGGGTTGGCTAATAGTAATAGTAATACGTCAGGGCATCTGAACTTGTGTTATCTCACAAGATTTTGCCACTTATTCAAAATACATGACAAGAACTGATGATAAAACTCACTACTAGTCATTTAAAACAGGAAAAAAACATATATTAAGTTAATAAGATCTTACTCACCTGCTTATTTGATTGGGCAAATGCAATGCCTGCACCCTGCACTGGCAGCCCACTGTAACCTCTGGGGCAACTTTCACACCGGAACCCTGGGGATGTGTTGATGCATTTCACATTGGAAAAACAGGGGTTCATCTGACACTGCATGGACACAAATCATAAAACACAGTATTAAATCCCTTCAGACCTTTAATTCTGTTGTGTTGGCAAATATGTGCTCTTGTTGAGTGGTTACGTAAATCTTCTATCAATAAAATTGTGTTTAAATCCAAACAGCTGCAGTCAATTACTGGAGGAACTACTGAAATAAAGTCATGTCCTATTATGTTTTTATGTGTGCAGACAAGTGCAGACATTCTGTGTGCAAATTAAAATAACAGTGTATTGTTGTGTGTAATGGAAAAGAACAACAATCAGCTTATGTCATTTACACTCCTTGGCAGTTGTAGCCTAGTGGTTTAAGTACTGGGCTAGTAATCGAAAAGTCGCTGGTTCAAGCCCCATCACTGCCAGGTTGCCACTGTTGGGCCCTTGAGCAAGGCCCTTAACCCTCAATTGCTTAGACTGTATACTGTCACAGTACTGTAAGTCGCTTTGGATAAAACTCGACATTGGAAGCACATTTAGAATCTATGGCTATTACCATTTTGGGTGTGCCTACTGGTGTAAAGTAATCGTTAGCCCCCTTAAAATTTTTATCCTTTAAAATGGTATATTCTTTTTTATTATTTACCTCATCCACATCTTCACAATGAACTCCGTCTCCAGTGTAGCCTACAGGACATGGAGCACAGCTAATACCTTGCTCTGTCTCTGTACACATGCTCTGCTGGAAACACACTCCTGGCGCACACTTGGCCGGTCCGTCTGGGTACCTGTTATTTCCATCTGAACATTAAAAGAAGGTTTCACTTAGCCTGTCTGTATAATTCATTTTCCTCATTAGGGTTTATGCTGTTGGTCTAAGGTATAACATACATGTAAAACAGTTAAGTCTTACCACATGGCAAACACTCCATAACTATTCTCCTTAGATTGGTAGTCTCCTGTATCTGTTGAGTTCATAACCAAAGTCGATTAACAACAAAGGTGGTCCAGCCGAGTGGCTAAAACAAAAACATGTGGAATGCTTCTGACTTTTTCCCCTGACCAAACTAAATTTCTCAGTTATGTGTTCTGCCCAAATCATTAGCCTTTTGCTAGCAGAAAATGAGGCTGGTCTAACATTTGGTTTTTATGTTATTTTTAGCAATCACTTATTAAGGAAGAGTTGCGGTGGATGCAAAGCCCATCACAGTAAGACTGGGCACAAGGTAAGAATACACTCTGAATGAGATGCTGGTGTTTTTTGCAATGTGAAAGGAAACCAAAGTACAGAGTGAAAGCCCATGTGTGATCTACTAAAAATATGTCCATTGTAGACTACCTGTCAATTTGTAACACTTAATTTACATAATCACCAACAAGCAAGTTCATCACGTTTAAGTCTTTAAATTCCAGAAAGAACGCACATTTTTTACATTAGTGCCTTTTCTTATGCAACCCTCCTAATTTAATCTGGGCTTGGGACCAGCACCGAGAGTATGCTGACAAGTGCACCTCCCAATGGCTAGGCTGTTTTATTCAATTTAAAAAGCAAACACACACACACACACACACATCATGGTACCTGCTGCTCTATTTTCTCTTTCAGCTCTTGGATTATCCGTAGTAGTTCGAACATGGAACCTGACTCGACCCTTGATGTGTGACCTGTTGTAATTACATATCTATAAGAAATGTTTTCGTCCATAATTCCTCTACAATAACACATCAGTTCATAATGATACTATGAAGTTTCTCACCCAGTAACTGCATTTGTTCACCCTGTTGCAGTGTGCAGTCCTGAAGCTCCAAAACGTTCTCAACAGTTTCACCAAGGACCAGCTTTAGGTCTGACACACTATTCTGAAGAAAAACATTGACTATTTAAAAAAGGAAATAGAATATTTAATTTTTATAATGTAAAATACACAAGTTTTAAAGCCCTGACCTGGGAAATTGATCTGGAAACATCTATATAAATTTTATATTCAATGATGTATAAGTATAAACAAACTATACTATTTTTTCAGCCTGTATCATTGATATTAAAGGTCTTTTTAAATTAGTTTAATTAATTTTAAAATAAAATATATTAAGTAACTAACTGCAGTTCCATCGCTTCAGTGCTAACGGTTCAATCTCTCCTCTCCTCGTGCAGAGTGCAAACCCTTAAAGCTACAGTACACATTTTAATGCCTTGCATTATTATTATTATAAAGAACAAAATGTGCAACAAAACCAGCCATATTTTACAGTATTCAGAATTTGGTTAGATTTTCTATAGAAAAATACACATAGAATTAAGATGTTATTATAACTTGTCACATCAGTCTTGTCTAAAACTACAAATAACTGCCTAAAAGCATTGCAAAAATGGTTTCTAAGTTAACAGACTTTACTGAAATGTCTGTAGTGATAGTTCTGTGACAATATTTGGAGATTATTATGTACAGTGTATCACAAAAGTGAGTACACCCCTCACATTTCTGCAAATATTTTATTATATCTTTTCATGGGACAACACTATAGAACTAAAACTTGGATATAACTTAGAGTAGTCAGTGTACAACTTGTATAGCAGTGTAGATTTACTGTCTTCTGAAAATAACTCAACTCACAGCCATTAATGTCTAAATGGCTGGCAACATAAGTGAGTACACCCCACAGTGAACATGTCTAAATTGTGCCCAAAGTGTCAATATTTTGTGTGACCACCATTATTATCCAGCACTGCCTTAACCCTCCTGGGCATGGAATTTACCAGACCTGCACAGGTTGCTACTGGAATCCTCTTCCACTCCTCCATGATGACATCACGGAGCTGGTGGATGTTAGACACCTTGAACTCCTCCACCTTCCACTTGAGGATGCGCCACAGGTGCTCAATTGGGTTTAGTCCATCACCTTTACCTTCAGCTTCCTCAGCAAGGCAGTTGTCATCTTGGAGGTTGTGTTTGGGGTCGTTATCCTGTTGGAAAACTGCCATGAGGCCCAGTTTTCGAAGGGAGGGGATCATGCTCTGTTTCAGAATGTCACAGTACATGTTGGAATTCATGTTTCCCTCAATGAACCGCAGCTCCCCAGTGCCAGCAACACTCATGCAGCCCAAGACCATGATGCTACCACCACCATGCTTGACTGTAGGCAAGATACAGTTGTCTTGGTACTTCTCACCAGGGCGCCGCCACACATGCTGGACACCATCTGAGCCAAACAAGTTTATCTTGGTCTCGTCAGACCACAGGGCATTCCAGTAATCCATGTTCTTGGACTGCTTGTCTTCAGCAAACTGTTTGCGGGCTTTCTTGTGCGTCAGCTTCCTTCTGGGATGACGACCATGCAGACCGATTTGATGCAGTGTGCGGCGTATGGTCTGAGCACTGACAGGCTGACCTCCCACGTCTTCAACCTCTGCAGCAATGCTGGCAGCACTCATGTGTCTATCTTTTAAAGCCAACCTCTGGATATGACGCCGAACACGTGGACTCAACTTCTTTGGTCGACCCTGGCGAAGCCTGTTCCGAGTGGAACCTGTCCTGGAAAACCACTGTATGACCTTGGCCACCATGCTGTAGCTCAGTTTCAGGGTGTTAGCAATCTTCTTATAGCCCAGGCCATCTTTGTGGAGAGCAACAATTCTATTTCTCACATCCTCAGAGAGTTCTTTGCCATGAGGTGCCATGTTGAATATCCAGTGGCCAGTATGAGAGAATTGTACCCAAAACACCAAATTTAACAGCCCTGCTCCCCATTTACACCTGGGACCTTGACACATGACACCAGGGAGGGACAACGACACATTTGGGCACAATTTGGACATGTTCACTGTGGGGTGTACTCACTTATGTTGCCAGCTATTTAGACATTAATGGCTGTGAGTTGAGTTATTTTCAGAAGACAGTAAATCTACACTGCTATACAAGCTGTACACTGACTACTCTAAGTTATATCCAAGTTTCATGTCTATAGTGTTGTCCCATGAAAAGATATAATGAAATATTTGCAGAAATGTGAGGGGTGTACTCACTTTTGTGATACACTGTAAATCAAAGCATGTGAGTTAGCAGACTGTCAAGCTGACTGCTAGTTAATTAGCTTACGCTAGTCAAAAATAGAAACAAGTAAGGGTCGCAAAATGTTTACACCATTAAATTAAATTGTTGCCAAACCAGTTAAAATATATCATAATGTGTGGTTTTATTTGTTATATTTAACTGCTTTCATCATAATTTCAAGTCCCTTAGGCAATGTTTGATATTTAGTGTATGGCACTAAAAAGCACTGGCTCTTGGTGCACCACTACCTCTGATGTTGCTGGCATGACTTTAAGTGCCACTCGATTAGGGCCAGGAGGAAGCATCTTGAAGGCAGCTGGCAGTTCCTCCACTACCTCCACCAGCTTGCAGTCAACATACAAAGTCATGCTAGGAGTGCTATGCATCAGCCCACTGAAGTGCAGCAGAATGTTGTGTGGCCGGCCATCTGCCAATGGCACTTTAATGAAGTTGGCAGTGCCAGTCTTTCCATTGCTTTTCAGATACCTTACAGACACTGAGGAAAAGCCAGAAAAGAGAGGTAGAGCTCTGTAGACAATTTGAACGTATTAAAATAATTGCTAATGGTTGTTATTTCTGAGCTGTAATCCCTCGAGTGGGAACATTGGAAACTGATGTAAAAGGCTCACTTATTTTTTCCTATATAAATTAACTGTGATCTTATACAGCAAATAATCAAAAGGTACCTTTGTTGAGCTTTCCATGTATAGTAAAATCAAAATAGTCAGTGTTGTCTGAAGGGTTGTAGATGCGAAAAACACGTGTTGGAGCTTTATTTTGGATCTGGAAGGTCGTCAGGATAAAAATGTCATTGACATTCTTGTTTTTAAGACCTCCTTGCAAAAGATCAGGCAAGCAGTCTGGTGACACCAGGAAATCATAAACTGGAAATACAGACATCGATGCTAGTTAGTATTCCCTTAATAAAAAAAACAGAGACCAATTTTTGAGAGTGGTAATTGCTGAAACATTGTTAAGTAATACATTAATTTATATGAAACACGATGCAGATCTACTTTTTTTAGCTTTGCTGTCAAGCCAGGGGTGTGTCTTGTATAAGCTCCTGAAAGCTACTACCACTGAACCAACACTGCTCAGTCCCTGGTGTGAAATGGACTGATGTCCAGTTTATGGAGCTTTTTTGTATGCACAGCTGGTTTAACACATAAGTTGTCTTTTGTCCAGTTGGCTTTTGAATTAGTTGGACTTTTTTAATTTTACTGTATTTTCCCCATTAATATCAGACCCTGTTTTATATATGATGTGTGCAATTTAAATTCCTATAATATAAGCATCATATTGCATGACATTAAAGCAAGTCATTCTGCAAAAAGTCTTAAGTATCAAGAGCATTGTTACACACACACATACAAACTTCCATTGCATTCAGTACATATGTAATTATGGTTATGTACTTACCAATTCCTTGGGCATTTACCATACAGAAAAGCTGAAGTAGCACCTGTAAACCAACTAAAAATCCTCCCCACAAAACCATTTTGATTTGTTTTGGATTATTATGAAAGAAGTTCTAAGTATTCCTCAATATGCTGGTCCTGTTAAATACTCCTGCTGAAGTCTCGACTGCACATGCGAAGTAGCAGTAAAAACAGAGGTGCTTTTTTCTTTGGGTGACTGCACCACAGCTGCTGAATGAAAACCAGATAGGTGCCTGAGAGATTTATACTTTTCAGATGACTTCCGCTATAGAAGGTGTGCCCAAGTACCTCCTCCAGTTCCTCAGCTCTCTTCCCAGAATGTGACCTTTTACTGTAAGCCATGTCAGATGTGCATTTTAACAAGGTTCTGAAAGAATATAATATTTTTTTCCATAAAAAAGTAATTGCCCCCTAATAGGTTTCTTCTATTTTTTGTGTACATCTCATTCAACTGTGAAACTTTAAACTAAATTTAAGATTAAAAATTTAATAAAAATACAATTTTTAAATAATAATTGTATTTATCAAAAATTTGTTTAACAGCAACTGGCCCCATGTTAAAAAGTAACTGCTACACAATCAACCAGTTTACCAAATGTAATGTATAAATGGGTTTACTAGAGAACACACCAAGGTCTAATAATTGTCACCCCTAAATGGCAAAAAATTAGGATTTTGCAGTGGCCTTGTCAAAATCTTAAACTAAACCCTAATTAGATGCCAAGGCAAGACCTGAAATAGGCAGTTTGTGCTTGAAAGGCCAAAATTGTCTTCAGTTTTTAAAAGCATTTGGTGGCAGTTTGTACGACAACAACTGTTAAAGGACAACTACTTATCCCATGAGTAATAATAGGTGTTTAATTATTTTTCCTCAAAAAATAAATATAATTATTTAAAAACTGTTTTTTCTACATGTTATATTTTGTATGTTGATCTAAAACCATTTAAGATGATGTAAAAATAGAGGAATTCAAGAAGGGGAAAATAATTTTCATGGCACTGTAGCTGATATTTTCTGTTTTCAGAAACCAGATTTGCTCAGTAGTAAAACTTGTCCCCTGGAAGGTGGATTATATTTACATAAATCACCTGGATTGGTGCCTCATACCCACTGTTTTGCAAAAATTATTTTTTGTTTCATATTTCAGCATAAATTTAACAATATAAATATGTGTTTTAATAGAATTTTAATACATATTTTATAAGATGTTGTTTTTTTCTGATAGATTAACAAAAACGCTCTACTGTGCATCTGCTGTTGATAACCCAAATGAGCAATGAGAACAATGGTACTCTGAGGAGCTTTTGCATGTGTTTCAATTGCTTAAAAATAAACAAAATTTAAAATAGCATCATCTTTATATTTCTGTAGACTGTAATCACTGGGTCATTATAGAAAAAAAAGCCTCAGCATTGTGATACTTATCTACTGTACTCTTCTGTACCTTACTAATGCCTAATTTCTTAATAGTGCAAGATCACTAATGTTTATCTTACTAGTAGAAACTTCATGTTCTTCTTTATGTAGAGAGGTTTAGATGTCTTCTGTTAAAGGCACCAATTCCATTTTAAAATGTGACTTAAAATTTCCATAATGTCTGTGTATAGCTAAAACAGAAATGTTCATGCTCAGTGTCAGATTTTTATGTTAGAAAGCAATGCTTAACAGGATAGGAAACGGAATAGCAAACCAGTTGGGAGCAAGCTTAAAGGCTGTTAACATCCTGGAAAACTGAGGCTTATTCATCACTTTTTACAATGACAAGCCACTCAAACAGAACCCTCACACAAAACCAGAAGACCGGCTAGTTTCTTAGTTCTGCATATAAAAATAAGGTGAATTCTCTCACTCCAGTGATTCTGTTTGATCGATCAACAGTCTGAACTGTTTTTCACCCCAGCCATAATACCTGCTTTGGTTACACGGTATGTTAGGTTCCTGCTTAAGAAGGCTAACCAAATGTAACACAGGTACTTAGGTACAATGTGGGCAATGGAAACAACCACTAAATTTACTGTACCAGAGGGTACCATGCAATGGGAAAAGGGCAAAAGGGCAAATTAGTACAAAAACACATATTTCATAAGCTGAAAGTTAAATTATATTGTTTTTTGAAGTGTTTAATGTATAACATGTCAAACAGAATTCACTAATAACTGTTTTCTGTATTTGTTAGCATGTACATGCTGTCTAAACTCTTCTAAAGTTGAGGTTTGTAGATGGACACTGAAAGGAGGTGGGTTCCTCTAGCGTCTGTCTTTAGTGTTCCGGGGAAAGAAACATGGCGGCACCCATGGAGCTGCTTTGCTGGGGAGGCGATTGGGATTTACCGTCGGTCCACACAGAATCTTTAATTGTTCTGGTAATTTACTTTATATATTTTCAATCTGTATTAGTGAACAATCTGTTAAACAATGTCACTTTGATTCCATTCTTAAGGACTTCAGCGTACCGAGTAGCCTGCTAACACTAAGGCTGTGTTCCAAATCGCATACTAGCTTACTAAACAGTATGTAAACATAAGTGAACGTTCACTGCTTTTACGTTCACTACGACTAGTGCTTGGTTATTGGATTTGAGACGCTTCCGACAATCACCTTGTTATCATCCTTTACAAATGAGAAGTCTTTGTTTGTGTTATTCTAAAAGAGTGACCTGGTATGTAATAATTAGGATGCTAATGTGATGTTTTATAAGCACTTATCTTATTCTATTGAAAATGTCTGATCAGATTTCTGTGTTAGTAAAACAACATGATTTGCACAGCGCATCTTTCACCTGCTCCAGGTTCAGATTATCAATACCTGCTTAAACTGCTGAAAGGTAAAATCATTTATTAAAGCCTTAATTATTATGTAGTGTTTAGTCTCCTGCAAGTAGAAGTGTTGGCTGATGACTAGAATGTGCCAAGGTAGTGAAGCTTTCTTTTGTGTTTTTTTTAAATAATTTATAAATGTTTGATGCACTGTTGCTATGAACAGTTTTTCCTTACACTGTCTGGATACATTTTAAAATATGGAAGTACCTCAGTTGGCTGATTTCATTACAAAAAAACATTGAAGGTGCATTGCAAATAAGGTGACACTTAAAAATGTTGTATTAGAATCTGTTCTATTAATGCTTATGTGCAGGCATATTCAAAATTTTCTGGTGCCAAACTTGAAGTCAAGCCAGTGGACTGGACATGGAGGACTATCACAGGTAAATTGTTAATATGCTGGTCGACCTGTCACGATTTATTATATTAATAGTAATAGTAAAGTAATATTGCAGTTTAACATAATCCTAATGAACTGTTGATATTTAGTGTAGTCATAATGTAGCCCCTCTTAAATGACAGGGTACTTTATTGATCCAGTATGGACTTCTTTGTAAAACTATAAAAGTAAGTTGTAGATGACATGTGAAATGCCTTTTCACTGCAATATGTGATCTCTTTGAACCTATTTTATGTATTTCTTTCTTTTTGTAATGGAACTGAGAGAATTAAAATGAAGAATAGCAAATAGGCTTGCTGTCTAAACTCTGTTAGCCTATAAGATGTTTGGACTTTTTTAAATCAGGAATATTTATATGAATTATGAAATTGACTATGGTATTAGAGTCAATACTGGCCCATCATGTTGGACTGATATCCAATATTGCAAAAGAAATGCTACCTATTAAAATTTAACTCACATGAGAGAGCTCATTTGTATGATCCTATGAACCAAACTGTAAAAGTTATAAAGTTTGTGTTTGTTATTAGAATCCAGTACAAATTGGACAGTGGACACCCCTCATAATTATAAAGTTCAGGTGTTTCAAGAGCACCTATCACTAGCAGGTGTATAGAATCAGTTATCTCTATTAAATGGTGTTTCCAACTGTATCACAACAGTTTGGGGTAGGTCTTTTCCTCTTTCAATTTGACTGTGGCTAAAGGAATGTGCCTAAAGGAAGGCCCTTAAAAAAGGTTTGACAGGTTGGTTGTGGAAGAAGTTTTCTGAAGTTTACATACACTTCTGAAGTTGTATGATGTGGGTTTTTTTATTACCTAACATCAAGCAGTACTGGAATGTAATCGGAGCATGGAGGCAGCATAAAGAAAATCAGATGTCTGACACAACTGTGTGTGTAAACTTGTTTTCTTTTCTACAACTCCACAGCCACTGTTCCACAGTTACACTGTGATGGAGCTTCGGTTACAGAACCTACACAGATTCTAAACTTTCTTAGAAAAAACGTACGTAGCAACTGTAATGTTTTAAAATATGTCATGTCAAGGCTGGAATTTTGATTGTGGTCAGCCAACACTCAGTTGTCATTGGTTTTCTAAACAGAAGTTCAATGCAGATTTTGAGCTGTCCGCCAAGCAGGGGGCCGACACCATGGCCTACATCGCTCTACTGGAGGAAAAGCTGCGGCCGGCCTTGGTTGGTACATCTGCAGTGCGTTATAATATGAATTATTAGCATTATATTTACATTTACTGTTGTTTGTAAACTTCGCCAGTTTGTGTTTACAGCTTCACACGTTCTGGGTGGACGCAGAAAACTACACCAGTCTGACGAGGCCTTGGTTTGCGTCGCACTCTCCGTTCCCTCTCAATTTCTTTGTGCCGGGCCGTCAAGCCAGTTTGGCACTGTCCAGGATCCTCCTGACCAAAGCTGATGCACCACTGCATTCCATCACGGAGGTGGAAGGAAAGGTACGTAGAATATGAAAGGTACATAGAACACGAAAGACAATTGTGTCTGTCTCAACTCCAATCCATTACATGGCTAAACACTTACACTTTCACTTACGTCTAAGAGCGATTTAAGAGTAGCTAGTACACCTACCTTCTGCATTTTTAAGAGGTTGGAAGCAATTAAATCAGAAAAAAGTGCAAATCAAGGGTTAAACTGGCAGTGTTGAACATTTTCCCGGGGTCTGAGCTCTGTGGTTTTAGAGAAGCCAGTGGAAAAGAGTTTATCACCCACAGGACTGCAGCTACAGCTGCTGTAAGCATTGTTCTCAGTGCCAACTTAAATAATACATTTAAAACCTGCTGGTGTTTACAAAGAATACAAATAAATCGATCCAGTAATAACTTTATTTTATTGGTTAGTTAATTTTCTGCAATGTTGTTCTGTTTTTTAGATCTACAATGAAGCCAAAGAGTGTCTGAATCTCCTCTCTCATAGACTGGGAAGCTCCCAATTCTTCTTTGGAAACATGTGAGTTCAGATGGGATTAGTCATTCTTATTTAACACACAGCTCTGCTCTAGAATTGGAAATGTGGTCACAATGCTAAAGCAGAAATTATGGATCAAAATTACAGTTGGCTTAAATATGAGCTGTTGTTAAGGGTTCAGTCTTGGCAACAGAAGCTTGCAGAGCACTGACTACTTTTAAGCCTGTGTGCTTGATCAGAAGTGGCTTGGGAAGCAGCCTGGATCATTTATTTAGAACATTTTGTCCTCAAAATTTCCAAATCTACAGTTAAAACAACAATTTATGGTTACGAACTTGAATGAGGACCCAAGTTTGTTTTGCCATCATGTACAGTGCAGAGAATGGTGAGAGAGGCAAAATAACTTCAAGGATAAGTGTTGGGCACCTTGGGACCAAATCTTTAAAACTATGCCATCTCCATGCCAACAGGTTACTTGCCAATAAAAAGCCTTGACTGTAATCTAACCACAAAGGTAAATGCCCGGAGTTTGCCAAGTGCTACTTGGTAACTTGGACTTTGATGGTCAGATAAAATTATAATTAAGCATTTTGGCAAAAAAACACTCAAGGTTGGTTTGGTGTTAGAAGGAGGATGAATGATACACTGAATAGAACCTGACTCTCACTGTTAAGTACAGTGGTGGATCAGTGATATTGTGGGAGCGTTTTACTAAAAACCTTGTTAGAATACATAGTATGTAAACCTTGTGGACTAAAAAAGGGTTTATATTGAATCCTCCAGCAGTACAATAGTCCAAAACTCAAAGTAAGGCTTCTGTCAACCTGTGGGGTGAGCTAAAGAGGACAGAGCACAACAAAGGGACCTAAGACCCTGGACGATCCCCACGGTCAAGCATAGTGTTGGGTCAGTGATAGAAACAATGGTAGCTCAGTGGTTAAGGTACTGGACTTGTGATTAGAAGGTCGCTGGTTCAAAGCCCACCACCACCACTGTTGGACTCCTGAGCAAGGTTCTTAACCCTCACTTGCAGACCTAAAAGTGTCTGCTAAATGTAAAAAATGATCTTGTGTTGATGTTGTTGTTGTTCTGCTGTAGGAACTGGCAATCTTGACTGTTTGACTGGCATTCATGAATTGAAAAAGAAATATGAAGACACTTGGAGGAGGAATTTCATACCTTCTGTGGTGAAATTGAACCTTGGTGATATTTGGACGGTCCAGCAAAACAAGCACAAAACAAGTCAACCAAAGCTTGGTTAAGGAATCAGACCTGGAATGTCTTGGACTGGCCTTTTCAGTCTTACCATCATTGTTCTGAAAAAGAAGCCGTTAGATCTAATCCTAAAAAGTGTACTCTATACTCAGTGGTATATAATGTCATATTTTATTTATTAGCTTCGTCTCAAGACAAAGATGAATAATGAATGATGAATTATGTTCTGTCCAAGTATTGATTTCTAAAATGACAGTGCCTCATTATACAGTAGTTTGCTACTCTGATACGTTATGGTTGTATTCTATCTGCTTTAGGCCTACCAGTTTGGATGCCTTTGTCTTTGGCTACATAGCTCCACTCTACAAAGCCAGTCTACCCAGTGCGCAGCTCCAGCAGCACTTGAAACAGCTGCATAACCTCTGCCAGTTCTGCAGTACCATCCTCAAAAACTACTTCACAGAGGCTGCTTCAGGTATGATAACATGCTTTCTTGCTTTGACTTCTTGACCTTCTGAAGCTTTTATACTCTGACTAACACTGCTGTGATTATTTCTATGTTTAGATTAAAGGGTCACTTGTGCTCTGGAATAAAAATGTCCAAAACTTCTTGACCATATTCTTTTAATTCCATCACTTGTTCTAACAATCCTGAAATTCTTCCTGAATCCTGATCCGTTCAGTTTGTTTTAACGCTGGAAAAAATTATCCATGGCTTATAAAAACGCTGTAGTCTCATCACAGAGCTCTGTTTTGGAATTGTTTGTACTGACATTTCTTCCATGTGAAGTGCACATTCTTTTAAAAAATCAGCTCCTTTTGTCTTCTCTTGCTGTCTCCGTCCTCTCGCTAGGCTCTCCTGCTGTTAGCCAGGACGCAGTAGATGCAAACCTGCAGAAACTGACGCAGCTTGTTAACAAAGAGTCCAACCTTATCGAAAAGGTCCTGCTTAAATCTGCTTGTATTTGCTTCTGGTATTAATTAGTGCTTAGCAGCAGTACATGGCTGTATTTACACTATTTAAATGTACCTAAAGGAATATTACAGCATTGTTCAGCCAACCACCGTCTGTAGTGAATCAGAGCCGTATTATCACATCCAAAAAAAAAATCACACTAAAATTTCTGCTCACAAATAAAAACATGGCAGATTTCTTTATGTAAATAGCTAACATCCTATGATTCTATGGTTGTATAAAATAATTACTTTACAGTATGTTGTCAGTTTAACCAGCTTCACAAAATGGTTACATGCAATTGTTTCCAGGTTGGTCATTACTAGGTAGTATTACATCACGTTTTCAACTGCACCGCTAAAAACCCTTACGTAATTGGCTTGGATAAAAAAAAAAATACTGCTCAGGCTTCATCCCTTCCTCAGATCAGAAGAAAGAAAAGTGGCTCGGTGGGTAGCACTGTCACCTTACAGCAAGAAGGTCCTGGGTTCGACTCCCAGTGGAGCGGTCTGGGTCCTTTCTGTGTGGAGCTTGCATGTTCTCCCCGTGTTTGTGTGGGTTTCCCCCAGGAGCTCTGGTTTCCTCCCACAGTCCAAAGACATGCAAGTGAGGTGAATTGGAGATACAAAATTGTCCATGACTGTGTTTGACATTAAAGACTTGAAATGATGAACCTCGTGTAACCAGTAATTACCTGTCCTATCATGAATTTAAGTGTGTAAAACATGATGTTAAAAACCTAATAAATAAAGGATTACATCATGAGTATGTTCTCAGCCATTAGCATATGATCATCTTATTTTATTGTAAACATATTTTGGATAAATGACAAATGTTTATTGAATGGTTTTAGATTACCATTATTTATACTTTTAAGTTGCCTGAATGCTACAGATCTAGTAAACAGAAATTAGGTTAAAAATGCTGTCATATTCCTTCATGTATTTCCACAAGTACATCCTACTTGCATGTTGTTCTAATTGCATTACCACAGACAGCAGTCTGGCAGAACCTAACCGCTTGTTGTTTTTGACAGATGGATGATAATTTGCGTAGTAGCCCTCAGCACAGACCCAGCAGAGCCCAAAGACCTGAACCCAAACCTTCATCCCTGCTTACTGACAGGAACTCAACCCCCGCCTGAAAACCTCATCCAGTTTATTTACGCTCATGTTATCTGAGCGACACCTAAATACTTTCTACACAGGAGAATCACTACAGCAGCAGCAGCAATAAGCTTGCTAAATTATAAAGTTCAAAGTGAGAACACAGTTTGCTTTTGTTACAGTAGAGATATGAAAGAGATATGAAGACACTAAATGGTCTTATAAAGAGCTGCATATACAGAGGTAAGAACACATTCATAAGCTTAGGAAACAGTAAAGATCAAAGAAATATTAAGGCTTATTTCATGCATATACTGAGGGCAATTTTAAAATGAGCATGTTTATTTTTGTAGCTTGCTGTCTATATTCTTAAGTATAATAATTTATAATATAATGAATATGCTAATTGCACATGGGACACTGCTGCTTTTTAATGATGTATTATTTTCATTTATAAAATAGATTTAAATGTTATTTGGCTTGTAGAAGTCTGTTGTCCTGTTTGTTGTAAATGTTCTAAATTACAAACAGCAAAACTGTCACTGATGCATCATAATTTCAGCTTCCGTATAAGAGTTAAATTGTGCTGGCTACATCCGGCATTATTAAATCAGAGAAAAAAAACACAGTTAAACACACTGGTGCACGTAAAACATGATATAAGATTTAGATAAGATTTTTTCATCACTTAAAAAACTGTGATAAAATATTAAGTCTTTCTCACTAAGTATAAACCAGTGCATGTGTCAAACAATTAAACCAAACTAGTTAGTACTCCGCTGTGTGTTTATTTAGTCAAGAGTGCATTTGTGAAGTCAGGCACTGATGGACCAGAGTTCCAGTTCACCCCAAAGGTATTCAGTTGGTTTGACATCAGGGCGTTGTCTCATGCACATTAAACCCTGTCTTTGTGGACATCACTTTGTGCACAGGGACCAACTTTACCAGTATGCAAACACATTATTTATTTGACACTCAACTGATTTCATACACATTACCAATGAGTGTAGCTAAATACCTAAACTCAATAATGAGAGGTTTCCACATACTTTTGGTCATTTAGTGTATGTTTAAAAAAACAAAGGATTCAGAAACCACAATTTATTAACATTAGTAATTGGTTGCAAAGCTCTTGTTAGTAATTATTGCTGTAAGACATAATCAATAAAGAATTATAGCTTAGCTTTTTGAAGCATTGTTGATTAGTTTTGACACATTGCTCTTATAGATTATTTACCAAGGTTACGAGAGTCATTGTCATGGATGCAAGATTAAAGAGACATTGTGTGTACATTTGAAATGAATACATGCACTGGTTGTATATTCAGTAACAAAAATGAAACTAGTTAATTACATTTTAAATGATCACTATTAATAAACGGAGGCTTGGGTTGTACAGTGGTTTATTGCATTAGCCCACCATTGCTGAGATACGGGTTCGAATCTCAGCAGGTGACATTGGCCAGCTGGGTGCCTACAATGAGAGGGGGTGGCTGAACCCCCGCAATGGATTGGCACCCTGTCTGAGATATTATTTCTTTGCGTTTGTGTTTCCATGAGAACTGGACCCACTGCGACAATGACCAGGAAAACAGCAGTGGTTAAATTTTAACATAATTTTAATTAACATTGTCAAATACCTCCTACAACTCAGTTAGAACGGTTAGAATGTTTTTACATTATCATTTCATTTGCCTTTTTTTAAATGTGTTCATATATGACTGATGTGGATTGTTGATTGTTGCTGAATGTTAATTAAATTGTATCTTTTTTTAAGTCTCTTGTTTTGTCACTGTTCTAAAAAAGCTCTTGAACATGTGGTCAAACGAATGTTTTAAAATAAAATGTATAATTCTTGACTCTGAAATTCGTTTTAAGCTGACTTCATTAGTAATCAACAACACAGTGGTTAATCTCATCATCAAACCACACATTGTTTTCCACAGTAATTTGTTAGATGAGAATTGGCTCTGTGATGCTGCTTTTTGATTATATGATCGTCTTGGTGGGAATTGGTTTCCACTGTCTCGCCCTCTGTTATGATCAGCCATGCCAGTCTAAACAGAACAGGGAGGAAACCTTGCAGATGTTGGCAAACGATTGTCCATTCCCAATTTTTGTGTATTTTTTCCTCCCTGGTAAATATTTTTCCTTTTTAGTTCTTTACCAGAAATGAGACCCAGACTGGCAGGTGAGGAAAGGCTCCTGGGGCAGTGAACTGATTCTATGGTAATAAACTTTGTATATTTTTTAAACAATGTTTTATAGACAGACCAAGATTTAGTCCAGTATGCTCCTCAAAACACATGCTGATCATCTGTGGTGTAATAGCGAATTAAGGACACAATAGCATTTCTGTGTCTTTTCACTATCTGTTGTTATAGTAAATAGTTTTTATAGCTTAAACCCTGTGTTTAAACAATAAGCCAAATTAAGGTCATTACATTTTAATGTGTTAGCCTACCATGTCACATTTTAAAGTTAAATGTTACACAGTGGCTAATAAAGCAGCTTCTAATGTGCAAGCCTGAAAAACCGCTTGCAGATTAGTTAAAGTTTATGTTATTAGTAACTAGGAAACATTTTTGGACAAAAAACCCCAGTAGTGATGCTTAGATGTCCTGCTCTTGTCATCCCCATTTTTTCAATCCAGCTGTGATCAGAGCTCATGAGCTGGATGGAACTGGAGATTATAGATACACTGATACACAATGCATACTGTAACAGTAGAGTAATATACAAACATTCAAAACAAAGAGACTTTAAAGTCATGTAAATCTGTTTGACCTGTGGCAATGTATTTGTAAAGACAATGAAATGGGGATCATTCCAAGGGCCAAAAATCGACAAAAGAAACTACAAAATGAGAAAAGTGGCCCAAAAGTCCTGCTGAAACGAATATATATGACTTTTAGACACGTACAACAAGTCAACTACATAACTACAAAATACATATACAGAAATACCAATAATACCAATGTTATAACAAATGTATATTGTTTAAAAGAAGAGTTTGTTTTAAAAAGAATACAAAACAAATATGAATCCACAAAAATCCACTGTAAAGAACAGATATAAATTAAATTTGTTGGACGTGGATCTGTGGGACTGTTTAGTATTAGTAAATCCATAGGATCATCTCAAATGTAACCACTGTTAAAACAGAAACTAAAAACAGGCATATCCACACATCTTCATAAACAACTAAACAAATGTTTAAAACTGTAGAGTTCATAGTTCAACACATCAAATTATATTAAAAAAACTTAAATGAATTCTGCATTAACATCAAATGAATTCAACATGGGCGACAGTATTTCTGTTCACTCAGTGGCATTTAAAATTACCACCTTCAGTCATCCAGTTTATTAGGTACACCAACTGTGTACAGCAGACACACACTGCCAGGGGAAATGTATGTCCCTGCATAGTCTAGTCATAGTACTGATGTAAACCCATCTGTCATCAGAGCTTTACATTTTTATTTCTATTTTTTTGTCTTCATTTACAAAATGGCTGTCTAATTAAAATATTATGGTTTCTAGACAAATTATTTCAATTTTCAAGCTGTGACAATCCTTTATGTGATAAAACGGGCTGAATCCTGTATTAGCAAACCAATCATATTACAGATATACTTGGTAAATAAAGTAAATAAATGCAAAAAAAGTGAATTACACAGTACACAGGAGGAATTGGAAAATAAATTATCTTTTCCTAAGCACGAAAAAGCAAAGGAAAAAGAAATGAGTAATAAGTTGAAGAACAGCATGGGCCTAACTGGCTCTGAGCTACAGCAGCATCTGCTGGTCAAACATTCACTGGGCTGTTTTACACATAATAACTAGTCTTGAATGGAGTATGTTCTCAAAACCAACTTAACTTCATAACTAAACACCATAAGAAAAGCAAAGAGGAGTAAAAAATACTCCATAATAACTGATTTGTAATATTATTTAAATCAACTTCAAATCGTGAATTTTGTAACTGAGCTATGCTACTACAGTAAACTCAATTATTAAACTGCTTTTAATCTAACACTTTATTCTGCTAATTATTAGATCTTGCATTATATATTACCTCTGGCTATAAAATTATTAATATACATTTATCATTATAATATTTACAGAACCAAAAACCTATCAAATTAAAAATTAAAATCTCTTTACATTAAATATTGAGTAAATCTGTGCACAAAAATATACGTAAATCTGAGCCTAAACTTTGATATTGCTCTGCAAGCCACAGTAAAATCTGATTGCTAAAACCACTTCAAGAGGTCTGTGATAGAACTTACATAAACATTTGTAGATATTGGGACATTTTGTTAAATGCAATTTTTAAAAATCTGTCATTTATTGAAACTCTAACTGACTTATTTAACAAAAATAAAAAAAATGTTTTTCCTGATGAAATGAAATTTTGTAACTATAAACAAATTTACAGTTTGATGCCTGCATCACACTCAAAAAAGCTGGGACAGAGGCACATTTACCACCATGCTGCATCACCTGTCCTATTAATGATACTTCTTAATCATTTAGGAACTGAGAAAACTAATTGTTGCAGTTTGTGGAATTTTTACACATACTTGCTTAAAACAAAACTTTAGCTGCTCAACAGTCTGCGTTCTGATTCTAGTCTTCAAGATATGCCATAATTTGATCTGGACTGCATGCTGGTCAGTCAAGCACATGCCACTGTGTGGCATTATCTGGCTGAAATAACCATGGTACCTTCTGGTAAAAGACTATGCCTTAATGGCAACATATGTCTAAAATCCCAATGAACACCTCCACGTCAGTGGTACCTTCACACACGCACTGATGCACCACAATACCGTGACACATGTTGGCTTTTGCATCTTTCACCGACAACAGTGATTTTCCCCAGATTCCCTTTATCTTTTAACAATATTTTGTATGGTAGATGGTAAAAAAAAAAAACTAAATTATATGCAATACTAGACAAATGTTCTTCTTAAACTGACATTTCTCTTAAAAAGTGGTGAGCCATGACCCATCTTTGCTTGCAAAGGCTGAGACCTGTAACCAATTCACCTGCAAATTGTGTCCCAACTTTTTTTTGAGTGTGTTGCAAGTATTACATTTTTGTTTATATTTAAAAATACAATTAAGTTGGTCAGCCAAAACATAAAAAACATCTCTTCATAAGTTTGTCAATTAAATAGAAGTTCAAGGGAATTAAAAAACGTTTATAAACGTTTACATACATCTGTCATGTCAAGGTACATTTCTTCATTATGTCTTAACTAACAGCCACTTTCATCCAGCTAACTGGAGATGATAACATCTTTCACACATGCAGGTTTTTTTATCAGGACATCCTCTGCTAATTTACCTGGTGAGGGCTACGTGTGAACACATTCTAACTTACTGTCCATGAAGTAGTAAAACCAGGTCGGTTTATATTGATAGGTAAAAATGGCAAATAATAATTCAACATCAAATCCACAACATGATAAAATGTGCAAACCGTTAAGTGGTCTAAATACTTTCTGAATTCACTGTATGTGTGAACTCAACTGTTTAAAATATGTTTTTTAAATTTTTTTGTTTTGTTTATGCATTTTCTCCCCTTTTTCTCCATTTTTTTTTAGCACATCCAATTGCCCGATTGCGTCATGCTTTCTCTTCACCAATGCCCCGCTCTGATTGAGGAGAACGAAGCTAACCCACGCCCCCTCTGACACGTGGGCAGCATGTCGTATGCATCTTGTCACCTACACTTTGACGTGTGCAATGCGGGTCAGCACTGTGTACGGAGACACACCCCGAGAGCACTCTTTTCCCATCTTTGTGCAGGCGCCATCAATCACCCAGCAGAGGTCGTAATTGCATTAGTTATGAGAGAGAGACCCTATCCGGCTTAATCCCACCCATATCTGAGCAACAGGCCAATCGTTGTTCACGTGGCCGCTCAGTCCAGCTGGCAGGCAGAGCTGAGACTTGATACGATGTATTCGAGACCCCAGCTCTGGTTCCAGCGTGTGTTTTTACCGCTGCTCCACCTGAGCGGCCTTCGTTTAAAATATGTTTTAATGTGTCTGTGAAACTGTGTTAGGCCAACAAACAGGCTTTGGCTGGTCAGTTCAAACCGACAAGTTTGAGGTCAAACAGTGTAAAAGTCAGTGTGGCACCAAAAAGCATGTTACCATTTAGATTATTATTGGCATATTACATCAGTTCTTTTGCCATTGTTGTTTTGTAAAAACATGTAAAAGCGTTTAAAAAGCCATTTAAAGATTCTCAGTCATCTGCACGGCTCATAGCTTAAATGTGTTTGAGTGGAAAACATGTGACAAGAACCGGGACATGAATCCTATACTTCATGCAATAGCCTTTGCCACAGAGAAAATCCCATCAGAATAAAAAAGGCTAACGTTAAACACTGACTAGATTTCCTATGATACATCCATGTTGTTTCTGGATGTGTATAATATTTATGTTGGCTTTAACCTACCTTTAAAACAGCCTCTTTACAATATTAGTCTCATTATATCTCTGTTTTATAAATTACAATTTGAACACAGCCACTGCCATTTAAATTTCACAACATGCGTATCCGTTAACCTGTTACATTACTTTGTTAAAGCTGCATGTGAACAATAAAAGAATTAAATATGAATAATAAATGTAATACAGAAATTACCCAAATTATTAGCGTAAAAGGGGATTTAGGAAATGCATTTGGGTAAAATCTTATCAGAATATAACCCAGATACCTGATTCGGGTCAAAATGTGCACTACCAGTGCTTACCATTCTGGAACCTCTGTAGTCATCTTAAGCTTCAGGTTGCCAGGTCTCTCCAGGGCAAACACTGGAGAGCAGGGCTGATTAAAGGCGTGATGAAAGGAGCCCAGACACTGTCCATTCTGGGCATTAAAGAAAACCAGACGGCCCTGTGTAAAGTCCAGAAGAGTGCCAATGCGAGCAGGAACATCCGTCACAAAGATGTCTGATTCCACATTGTCGTGGAGCAGCTCAAACCTACAACTGTCATGAAGAGGAACAAGAAATACAAGACAAAAGAATGATATGATCTCAGTGACACAACAGTGGTACAATGTATTAAATGAAAGCTACAGAAGTATGAGTGTTCTATAGAAGATAACCTGATTGATGTTGGCACACAGTGTAAACACCAAGAGGCGTTGTTGTCACCAACTGTGCTTTCTTGTGGTGCTGTCTGATAAGCAATGCCGATGCGGTAAGCTTTACACGCAGCCACCACTGTCTCCCAGTAGTGATATCCGACACAGGGCAAAAGCTCTCCCATTACTGCAGGACTTCTGCATAAAATTCATTTAAAATAGTAGTTAAGCTACTCAGAATTATACACAAGTAATATTACCAGTACAGTAGTTATTATTCAAATATAGTTAAAAATCTTACTCCATATGTGCTGATATCTCATTGTAGGTTTCCACAGGATACAGCACTGAGTTTTTGTCATTCGAAACCTGAAGCATCCTGTTTGCAGTTTCACTCAGCAAGTGGAATCTCGTACCTAAACAATACAAAACAGAATGAAGTTCACTGCTGATACTGTTTGGACAGAATCCTGTAAAAAGCTTATGATCTATGGCCGTCCTTTGGTTTAAGCTGGCAGCAAGGCTTCTATAACCAAAATTACCACTCTTTACAACCATGATAAGCAAAAAAAAAAAAAAAACTTAACACACATGTTGACCCTTGAGGCGGATAGGCTTGCAGCAGGAGAAGACCCTTCTGTCTGCTAAGAACAGGAGTCCAAAGTTTCCTAATCTGATACCTTTTGATTTTTATTGTGATTTCTATGCAGATGAATGGGTCAGGATTTAGCATGAATCCATGGACCCAATCAGCCCTGTGTAAACAGTTCAGACTGGTGATGCTTGTGGCCTGCATCTTGTCACACACTGGGGTTGCAATCATGTTAATATGGCTTTAAATCCCATAGCAACTTTCCCATCACATATAAGAGTCCATGCAACAATGTTCTTCCAGTGTAAGTATGGTGTACCTAATAAAAAGAATGCTGTATATGTTTATATAAAATTATATTAAGACTGTGCTGTTTTTGAATCTGACCTCTGGTAGAGATAAGAGCTGCCTCACTCTGCTCGCTGGATCCTTCAGCATTTACTGATTTGATGTAAAAGAGGAAGTTCTCATTGGGCTGGAGGAGGACTGTGTGCTCATTGGATTTTATTCCAGACACAGACCTGTAAGGAAAGAGCTTTAATTCAACTTAATCATATTATTTAGCCTCCTAAGTGTTTAAGGTGTTTGGGGGAATAATGATGGGTAATAATAGCTATCTATGAAGTGAGTTTGAGAATAAAACCTCATTAGATTTAGAAGGTTTGAGTCAGACAAAACAGAAAGGGAAGATTGCCTAAAAGTCTGCATGAAATGTTATTTAAATTTTTACTGGGCAATATGTAACCAAGTGTACAATTACTCAAGGAGTAACAATACATTGTTTCATAATGAAAAACCATTGATAAATTAGTACTGTCTGGGTTTGTTTTTTTGCATGAGATTATAAGATTAATTAACTAAACCTAAAAAATAAACACATGTTCTGTGAAGCTTGTTAATATGTTTTCTTTGGTTCACTAGAAAAAGCCAAGTGGTAGGGAGATAGTCTTAGCTTCATTGCCCCTGTATAAATTAGGCCTCTGCTGTCTGGTCAAGGCACCCAAACTAGTTGTTGTGTATTGGCAAAGTTCATGCCATGTCTCTCCACCTCGCATAGTCTCAGCTCTGCTCAGCCAGTGTGGGGTTGTACAGAGATTTGCATTAGGAGAATTGACAATTAGATTGGGGAAAATATGGGCAAAATGCACAGTTTAAAAAAATGGATTGTAAATCAAACTGAATCAATGTTTATAGAACTGTATTAGAGCTATTCAAAAAAAAAATTTCCCAATTTCTCAGTTGTGCATGGGTATGGGAATACCTGAGGCCTTCTCCCTCCATGGCGTACTGGCGACAGTACTCTAAAGTAAAGCTTTCTGCAGCACTGGCCTCAGCCAAGTTCCAGCGGATGGTAGCAGAATCCCACAATACAGTGCATGCTTCTGGGTTAATCACTGGAACAGATGGGGCTGTCAAAAGACACATGGAGTATATTAAGAAATAGTACAGGCACCTTAGCATCACACCAATAAATAGCTTATGAGTCAAATTTATTACACTGTAAATGTGTGCACAGATTAATCACACTTCAAATGTGCAACGTGAAATTGAATTTGGCCTAATGTTAAAAACACTTTTCTGATAATCAGCCAGTTCAAACATAATTTTATGGACAGCCTGAATTCTCTTACATTTCACCAACCTGTTCTGAAAGTCACTTTTTCACTGGGAAGGCTGCAACCAGTGTAATTTAATGCCATCACCCAGACCTTATAACATTTATCAGGCTCCAGTTCTTCCAGATTACAGAAACTCTCCTTCACTGTCACTCTGTACTCCTCTGCAATGGCTAAAGACATACAAAATGACATACAAAACTCTGCTTAAGCAAATGTAAATGTTTATTAGTAAAAAAAAAAAAACTATTTGATGTTAGGCACTATTATAAAAAGTTTCTGCTTTTTTATATATTAAATACAACAACTTCACATTTTAACTATGAATTTTGGATCACAGTAACTTATTTTTTTCTTGAGCCAGCTCTAACCAAAAAGCTCAACCCTATTACCTCCTTGAGGTTCCTCCATGCAGTAGACCTGAAAACAATCAATGATGTCTCCTTCATTGACTGTCCAGTACACTGTGACAGAGGTACTTGTGGCAGAATTAGGTTCCTGTGTCAGAAGATGGGGCTGCTGAGGCACTATAAAAAGCAGACATAAAAAACATTAAACATATTTTAATTTGTTTGCAAAAAAAAGTTTGCAAAAAAAAGTTTGCAAGGTAGCGTTACATTTATATTTTAGATCTAAAATGACCATTTACCAGATCTCACCTAGGGCTCTACAAACAAAAGGACCAACTCTTCCACTAAGGACATACCTGGAATAACCTGACGATTTTTCTTCCCATTCCCTGTGGTGCCCTTAGCATAATCTTCAAACACAAGTAGACCTCGAGGGCCAAGCTCTAGTGACATGGTGGATTCTAATGCTGTTTTTAACCTTCAGACATGTAAAATAGAAAAAAAAAACATAATGCATAGTGGCCTTTCTGGGTACAGGCATCTCAGCATCAGCACCACAACACTGTATTTACATGCATAATAAACCAAACCAAATTCATTAACTAAATCTGTCTACAGCATTAGTAGCACATGTGCATTTACCAGAGGTAATGACTGACATGACTGATGATTTTCCTGAACTAAAAATCCAAATATTATAAAGCTCACTTAGAATTATAGTTATAGAAACTGTAGCTGATATGACCATTTAATGTTTATGCAAAACATACTTTTAAAATGCCCTATGTACCATTCAACTATGATAAAAAAGTGTTCAAAAAAGTTCAGTGGTTAAAAACTACTAGTGAAAAGTCAAAGATTCAAGCCCAGGAATATACTAGGTCTTCAGCAAGGTACTTAATCCTCAGTTGCTTGGATCACCTTGTACCTGCAAATAATAGCATCAGTCAAATAAATAAATGTAAATATTTGACTGTTGGTTCAATCTTTGTCACCAAGCTGTCAATCGAACAACTTCCTCTTAACTTCTCAATTCAACTGTTAGTTGCTCCAGCATCTGCCTTACTTTTGGATTCTCCAGCTACATTGACATTAGCTAAATTCAATGTGAATCAGTATATTTCCTATGTGTTCTTCCAATGCTGTTGCACTTATATGGCTGCATATTTTTATGGTTTAAATCTATGCTAAGTTTAAGTAAACAGGTTTTTTGTTTGCTTCTCACTACAGAAAAATGTGTTAAATTGTTGCTTGTGTTAATTGCTCATATGATACAGATACAGTTGATAGACATTGGGTAAAAACAGTGGGGTATCAAAAACTAGCAATCAGTCAGGCATTTTAAAAGATCAACAGCAAAGATCTCAGGAAACACTTTATCTCAGTCACAGCAAACATTTTCATTTGTAATGTGTTATAACTGAAATATGCAGAATCTAATGTTAAGCAGTTTAGTAAGCTCTAAGCTCTATTGTTTGCAACACACCCTTTGGTTACCTTATATCAATGTCTTTGTATGACTGGGAATATAAGAAGAAGAGACAGTTGATTAAATACATCTTAGTGATTTATTACTAACATTGCATAAAACCTTAAACAGTCTTGTTGATAAAAAATGCTGAAATACACACACCCAAACACCCACCCACTCACACACACACACACACACACACACACACACACACACACACACACACACACACACACACACACACACACAGGGATAACATGTAAAAATCTAAACTAAAGGCAAGGTTTGAAACCAGACTCCCAGTATTCATGTGGAACCCACTGTGCACTGTGCAGCCCATATCTTACACCAAAAAGAAAGTGGCATAGGTGGGTAAGGAGATTATTTTTAAAAATATATTTTAAAAAATAATAACTTAGCATGACATCTTAAAAATAGGTAGGGGCTTTACAATTTCACTGCTTCATGACAGCTACTTCCAGCATAATAAGGCACCATGGTGCAAAGCACACGTCTCAAACTGGATCCATGAATGTCGCAATGACTTCAGTGTCCTTCAATCTGAATCCAGCTGAGCACCTTTGTTGAAGTGCACCTAATTATGCAGCAATTATGTGGTGATGTGTGGTGTTTTCAGGGTTTTGTGGAATTTATGCCACAAAGTATTTCTTCTCTTGTAAGAAGGGGTCCCAGTATGCGTTTGGTGTTTCTAATAAAGTGACAGGTAACTATTTAAAAAGTCCCACTTACAGACACAAGCATTAAGTCATCTGTCTCTTCCATGTCCTTTCCTGTGTTCTCTAATGTCTCTTTAGCTGAGTCAACATTCTCTTGGAAAGACACAATTTGGTCATACAGCTGCTCAAGCTTGGTCTTCTTTTCCTCCTCCATAGTCAGGGACATCTCATTATACCTGTCCATCACAAGCTGCAGCATCTCCTCGTTCTGCTCATCCATTGCTTTTTCACAGTCCTTGCATTGCTCCTGTGTGGCAAATAAAAAGTGAATTTTATATTTCTTACCTTCGTTAAAATATTGATCGTTACATGTAAATACAAAAGCTGTGTGTACCTCCACAGAGTTATAGGCCAGCTCAAGTTCTGATACCATGTCTTCAAATGTTTCTGATCTCTCTTGTAAATCTGATATCCAGTTACTTAGCTGATCCTGAAAAAAAGCATCATTAAACACTGCCAAATTAGTTTATTTAAACATAAAACGATCATTTTCTGTACATGTATCAGACCTAATCTTGAAGTAAATTAAAATAGCAAGAATGATTCACCACCTGCATCCATGTCCATCTAGGACAAATCTGGCTTCACCATATACTATTTCCTTTAATGCTGAAGTGCAGTACATATATTTACGTTTGAGAAGATAATCCTATAACCAATATTCCCTAACTAGGAGCTGTTTTTATTTATTTTCATTAAGAACTCGCCCTAATCTGATAAGGACTGTGTTGCTGTAAAGCCAGTGGGAAACAAGGAGCACAAGACACAAATACACCCTGAAAAGGGTGTCAATCAATCACAACTGCTCCTTTACCAACTCAGACCTAAGGGCAATCTGGATCTTTGGAAGGTGGGAAGAAACCGAAGTACTTGGAGATAAGGAGAACTTGCAAAACTCCAGATGTTTTACTTCATGTTTTTACAGATGTATATGTACAGCATGAAAACTGGTTGAGTAAAAATGCTCTAAATATTAGTTATATATGTTTACATGCTTTAAATACATACTACTGTATAAATTTTCTTAGTACGTAGTAATTTAGTTTATTCAAAAATAAGTTCTGATTTTGTCATTTGAATCTAGCTTAGTTTTTAGTTCGACATATTTTTTACATTGTTTTTTAACTTTAGTTGTAGTTCTGAGAACAAATGATAGCACTGATTTATTGCTGTTGAAGCCATTGTTTATTATCTTCAGTGTATTCATCAAAATCCAATGAATATCTTAGTTTAATCAATGTGAAAATATGATATGCATTTAAAAAATTGCTGCTAGTGACTTCATGATCAAAGTCTCCAGGTCAACTGCTGATACAGATCAGATATCAGGCTGCTGCCAGGAGATGATGCAATGATTTTCAGGGCCACAACATAACACTTATTAATTAAAAAGTGTGTGGATGTAAATTGGTAAATATGAGTGAAAAAAATTACCTTCATGTCCTCAAATGCTTTCTCCAAGGTTGACACTTTATGATTTTCATGTCCACCATTGCTTATTAATACTGGACACTGGCAGTCAACACAGAATGCATCCATAGGTTGAATTTCTCCATCTTCCTTGAACTGATCAAGCTCTGAAACTTGCGCACCATCCCATTCCTCAATGAACTCGTAGTCTGCTTCAGTCGTCAGCTCTGTAGATTGATCTTTGCCATGTTCCTGGCTTCTTACCTCTGTTTCTAGCTGTATTACATCTTGCTCAGAGACTATTTCAAATCCAAGATCCTCTGAAAGCTCTTTTTGTAAATCAAGCTCTGCTGCATCATGATCCAACCCTGAAAGGTCTTCTTGAGGGCTGAAACTTCTTAATGTTGACAAAAGGCCTCTACCCCTTTCGATCCTTTCATCTTCAATAAGGTTGTCATCTTCTCTAGTGGATTCCATTAGTTCTAAAGGTGAAACTCTCATTGTAGAGTCCTCTATTTCCACAGGAGGGGAAGGAGTTTTTGACTCGAGAGTTCTCCATATGTTTTCTTCTTGCGTATCCTTTAAAAGCACGTTTGCAGAGGTATTATTACTTTTTCCTTCTATACTGTCTACTGGCATTTTAAAGACTTCAACTGCAGCAACAGGGTATACATGCTCAGAGACTTTGCCAGCACTCTCCTTTTGATTGGCATTTTTTGCTTCCTTTCCTAACCCACTGTCTTCTTCTGTATGAGCCACCTCTTTAGGTACAGTTTGTGGCACAGTTACTTTAAACTTTACTGGGGGAATAATAGCCACCTTTTCACCACTGTTCTGTCCAATCTTATTATCACTCGGAGGCATATTCTCTTTCTGCCCAGAGTCTTTTTCCACTTTTCCTAGCTCATGACCTAGGTCTTTCTTCTCAGGTGTAAGGACCTGTGGAACTTCATTATTCAGACTTTCTACAGCTGAGGTTAATATATCTACTTTCTGTGTTGTAACACTTTGCACAGACGGAACCTTGCTCATCATTAGTGGCATCGCATGTAACTCACATTCTGTCTTTTCTATGGCTTCTGTACTAATAGGCTCCACTTCACTTACAGTTAGTCCTTCCAAAGCTTTCTGTTCACTTAAAGTTTCCAGTTGATTTTTAACTTCAAGGTCTGTCCCTTTTCTTTCTGTTATAGCCTGTTCTTTCACATCTAGCTCTGCAATTTTGTCAGTTACCTGCTCCTGATTCTCACATTCAGGTACAACTGTCTGACCTACAGCATCTCTCACATTTTTTTCCAAGCAAGCTGGTTTGTCCTGACTTCTGATAAGTTCAGATTTATTTTCTGGTAATGCTGCACTAACTTGTTTTTGACATTTAGGTTCAGAAATTATTTCTTTTTCACCTGGTGGCTTGGTCTCCTTGTTTTGTTCTGCTACAATTGCATATTCTTTTTCACCTACACATAGTTCTTGTTGAATGAGTTCTTGTGAACGTGCAATTTCTGTTTCTTCATCTTTGTTGGTCAGTGCTGGCATGTCTGTAACATCTTTCTTTTCTACTAAATCAGTTTTACGTTTTTCTTGTGTCTCAGTGTCAAGTTTTTGCCCTTTGTTTAACATTTCCTCATTGGAAATAACAATGTTCTCTTTCATTCTAGCTGTGCTTTCTAAGCCTGATTCTACTAAATCACTTTTATATTTTTCTTGTGTCTTAGTGTCAAGTTTTTGCCCTTTGTTTAACAGTTCCTCAGTAGAAATAATGTTTTCTTTCATTTTAGCTGTGCTTTCTAAGCCCTCATGCGTTTCCTTTAAGCTGTTCGGAATAGGTACACTACTTGTCATTTTAGTTTTGACATTTTGCTGTGATAGATCTGGGACACCAATTTCATTTTTCAGTTTACTAACTTGTACATCCTTACTGTCCACACATTTTAATTCATTTACTTCACTTTGCTTTCTATCCTCTATTAAAACAGACTTAGATGTTTCTTGATTTACTGGTTCGAACACCTCATCTATTTTTTTAGGAGGTTTATCATGTGAAACAATGTCTACAACTGCACAACCAGTCTTTGTACCACATTCATCTGAAACACGTTGAACTGTTTCACAGCCAGTTTTCTGTCCTTCACAACCTTCACCATCTTTTAAAGAATCTGGAGATTGGGTTTGGGCTTTTGTGTCACTCTGGCTCTCTAACTTGTCAACATTCTCTACTTCAGACTCGTTTTCTTCCGGAGCACGAATTAAACATCCAGTCATTTCAAATTTATTTTGTGGCCATATCACTCTACCACTATCTGGAATATCTACTTTTGGTACATCCTTAACCACTGGAGTGTCATCTTTCAAAATAAATTTTTCTAGGTAGCCATCTCCATCATCCGAATCGGAAAATCGTCTTTTAAACGACTTTTCTGAAACAACACTTTCTCTATCTGAGAAATCATCATCCTTTTTTCTGTCTCCAACAGCATCTTCATAAAGGTCTGAATAATGAAATGACATTGCTCTTGGTTCATCAAGTAGATCCTGATCTATAATCTTAGGTGGCCCAGAAGGAAGAAAAATAGGAGTAAGAATGTTTTCCTGACTGCCGAACAAAGTTGAACCACACACTTTGAGAGTTTTAGTGCTCCCACTTGTATGCTCCTCATCGTCTTTATGGTTACAGTGACGTTCCGGTTCTGCATCGCAACTTGTTCCATAAAACACTTCATCAAGATGATCACTGCTAGATTCAACCTCACTGACAACAACAAAGGAATCCACATCCACTGTGCCATTTACTTTTTGTTCGCCTTCAGGGACCTGTGGCTCTTCTTGCTGAATAGCTTCCATGACTTCAAGCTCCTCAGATTTATTACCTGGCACATGCTGATCTAGCAGTGTAAATTTCTCTAAATAGTCCACATCAGTTTCTTCTTTCTTGGGTTTCTCATCAGAAGGGGCCTGAGATAAGTCCATTTGACTCTCATCTTTTATTTCCTGAATTTCTATATTTATATCATCGTGGCTGCCGATAATAGCTGTGTTTTGCTTGCATTTTGTTTTGATCTTTGGGGTATCCTCCAAGTAGGTCAAATTGTCTGCCAGTTCAGAACTGTTCTCCTCGTCCACTGTAGGAAGTTTAGATGGTACTACAATATTAAGAATTTCAAAACCTTCAGAAATTAGGTTAAATAGATCTTGATCATTGTCCGATTTGCTTTCTGCTGACTGGCCATCTTCTGAATTTTCAGGTTGTATATTGGGCACGGATACTTCAATCATGGCAGGTCTTTCCTCTCCTATTGCAGCACCAGATAATCTGGAACCTGGTCTGCGAAACCTGTCACCAAACTTCCCTCTGCTGCTAGTTTTTTTCCTCCTCTTGATCTTGTCGTCATCCATAATGATAACTATGTTACCCTGTGTTCCTGAACCTTCCAGACTGTAGGTATCTGATGGGGAGCTGGCCTCTGATGCCCATGGGGTTGAACACCTGCTCGATGCAGTCTCCCACACAATTCCACTGTCCTCACTCTGTACCGTCACCATGGAGAAAGACGGGTCCACAATCAGGCACTGGAATTTGGGCTTTACACTTGGGTCTTGGACTACCTCCTTTAAACTGTTGAAATTATTTTAAAGGAATGAGGTTAGCAAGAGGGGCACACATGATGAACGACATCTATGACGTAAAGAGGTACATTTGAGAACATGGTGCGGCAACTTGAGAACATCTTGGGAGTCATGAATGCCTAACCAAAGTGGTTGGGTCACTGAGATTCGTAGCTCTACAAGTGCAACAGATATTTTGCTGGTTAAAAATATCATGCATTTGGTAAACTTCCTTTCTGTACTGAAAAAATACATGTAACGTATGAATTTTGGAATAGGTTATCAACAAATAAGAAATATATCTTTAAATGTAAAGGACATGTAAATTAGGTGTTGGGATATGAATCTGAAATGTAAATGAATTATACAAATACTTTTTTGTAACCAAATGAGGCCTAATTTGGCCTAAAACTTTTTCTTTGTACACAAATTTCAGTTTTTCATAAACTGATTGAAAGTTTTCTAATGAATATAAAAATGAATACAGCAAGATTATTACAATGGGACTGTAGAAATTCTCTAATGTCATTTATAGGGATGTAACGATACACTCCACCCACGACGTGATGCGATTCACGATACTGGGTTCACGATATGATTTTTCCCCGATTTTTTAATCTGAAATTGAAGACAAATTATGACAAAGTTTCCTTTTATTATTTATCTTAAAAAAATACAATAAAATACTGTATTTGTGCTTATCTTTTATTTATCTAAATAATGAATGCCCATTTATTTCTGCTGTAGGTACAAACTAGAGATGGATGAGTACCGATACTAGTATCGGGTATTAGCCCGATACCGCGCTCATTAACTCGTAGTCGTACTCGCAAACGAGGCTCCGATACTAAACATCCGATACCATGTACCTAGTGCACGTTACTGCGTTAACGCAGGGATTTTCAACCTGTGGGGCGCGAGTACTTGTCTGGGGGGGCGCGAGTGCCTGACCGGGGGCATTACGAGATTTTTTTACTTCTAAAACTAAAGCAATTCATTTTTCACCCACGGGAGACAGATTGAATTATTCTCACTAACCACGCTCACACGCACGTTTAATGTTATTTAGTTCCGTTTGAAAAAAAACAAAACTTCAAAATAGAGCTAACAGCGAAGATAACCGGTTACAAAAGCAGCGACCGCTGTTATAGGACGTGTTTGTGTTCAATACTCTGTTCACAGTGTCGATACAAGTGATTCAGGAGTCGACTCATTTTAAGCGCAGCGTAAGTTTCTTTTCTCAGTCATCTCCCCGTGTTTACTGTTATAATGAATGATGCGGTTGTAAATAAACACCAAATACTACAGAACATTTTGTGTGACTCGCTTACCTGATAAAGCTCAGGCTTAATTATACTAGTTATTACCACAGAGCGGGAGTCGACTCAGAGTCGTTTACGATTTACCGAGGTGAACCACGAATGGATGTGCTGATAGAATCGGCTCAGATGGGATCGGACTGTATTATCTTTTTAAAGTAAATATTTCAATCAGCAGAATCGCATCGCATGTATGATGTGCACAACGTTAATTACGTGCGTTTATTAATGAACGTTTACGTTAGCTTGTCAGAAGCTTTCTCAATGATGTCTGTTCCACTGCACTATTTTACACTAAAAACTACACTATTCCATAATGCTCCAGATTGCATCATTCTAAATAGGTATCGGCGAGTGCAAAAATACATGTACTTGTACTCGTACTCGGTTGGGAAAAAATGGTATCGATGCATCCCTAGTACAAACTATGCAAAACAATTTTGAATTAGGCCCAATTTGGCTGAAAAACCCCGAATTTGGCAACCAGGCGTATAGCGCCAATGACGTTAACCAGGCGCGGTGTATAGCACCAGTGCCCTCTGCTGTTTAAAGTGAATATCGATTCATTTTACATGTAAAATTGATATGAATCGGGTTATTAACTGTCTTGTGGTGAATCGTTACATCCCTAGTCATTTAACTATGTGGCGTGGCCTTCTAAATGCTAATTAGTGAGTTTTATGGACTCTACAAACAACTTTATAGCTACAAACAACTGTCCATAAGTACAAACTAAATGGAACAGTCAAGAAGAAAAAGAGGTGATGAGGCATTCCCTGAGATGATGAGCACCAGTGGCATCCAGAAGGTTTATTCTCTATAATTTGGATGTTTTAACATGACACCAACCAAAATTACAGACCAAACTATCTTTGGAATAGCAAAATTAGACTAACATTACATATTAAAAATGGACTTTGAAAAGTCCTTACATCAGCTTCAGCAAGAATATGTGAATTGTACTGAAAAGTACATTATGTATCGTTAAAATCAACAAATTTTGTTGAAACATTCTACCAGGTAAAAAGTCTAATCTGCTAAATTTTTGACCCAGCAGTTTTTGTACTACCTTTGATATCATGCATAAATTATAAAGGTAAAAAATGAATTACAATTATTTTGTCACAGGCTTTTAGTCACTGGTGTTTAGTTGGAAATCTAATTAATTTAAGATAAAAAACATCAGGGGTGGGGCACAGGTAGTGTGGGTTTCCACACAGCATCAGAGTCACCTCTGGCCACTGCCAGTGGCTTGTCAAAAGGTAAAAATGGGATGGACTATCATTTTGTGCAGAATGGTTACAAGATGCGTCAGAATTTGGCAACCGTATGAGATGGGTAAATGGAAATCTTACATTGGGGCAGCTTCAGACAGGGTTGCCAGATACTCAGTTTTCTCACCACAACATTGGCCTACCTCTAAACTTCTGATTTGCTCTGAGAATAAATAACCATATTTGAATTGGATTTCACTCAGCAACATGAAATCTACAGTCCTACATGTATTCTGAATTTGTTTTTATATCTTTTGAAGTCTTGTAAGGTAGTAATACAGTATACAGCAATGAATTCTTTTGAAGTGTCCTATTTATCTCTGTTAATACAAAATACAGTCGTTTTTTAAATAGTGTAATGTGTTTAGGAATATTTAAGACGGTATAACTTCTGAGGTATTGTGAGGACTCACAATATGACAGTATTTTGAGACACAAACACATGAATACCTGGTGTGTAGTTCCTCCACGTCCTCGTCGTCAATGTTTGCGGCTTCTGTCCCGTCGTCTTGAATCTCTGGCTCGTTCCGGTCACTTTCATCCTGCGTCTGGGGGTCCATTTTGTCCTTAATAACCGGTAAAACGTATTTAATAATAAATGTAAAGCCGTACAGCTCGGTGTTCAATCATCTCAAGAGAACTCACAGAGGTTACCTTACTCAGCGCGTGCTCGAAATAGAATAGCACATATTTCTGAGCGCGAGGCTCCTAAAGTGAAGCTCACTGTTATTAGTTCAATCTGCTCAGCGCCTTCATCAACCACTTTCATTTAACACTTCACAAGTATCAACAACATGAATTAAATACGAAGCTGTGAGTCCTACATAAAGAAACTATAAGCGCTATGTGGGTAATATGATACTAGTTGGCCCTCTTCGTGTTTTGGGAGGGGAAGTCCTAAAGGACTGTGATACCAAGAGCTAATTTTACACCACAACTACTTCATCTAATATTCTTCATAATTTACACCTAGTACTATAACACAAGAGCAGCAAACAGACAGAAAAACATATGTAGAATTGTACTTTAATTAAATTCTGTGTTGTTTGAGTGATTATCACAGCCAATTAATTCGACATATTATCCTGTAATAAAAACACAAAGCTCTCAAGGGTTGTGCTTATGAGTGTTATGAGTAAGGTGCGTTCAATGACAGGTTCTGTCAGATTGTGTGGTAGCTAGTTGACCAAAATTTAAACCAGTGCCACTCAGTGGTGCCATCCTCCCACAGTTATATTTTTTTTATTTACAATACACAATTATATTTCTTTAGATATTAATACATTAATTTATATAAATATACGTATATTGTCACCTGACATTTTCATAAATAATCCTAAAACCAAATTATGTAATATAATCTTAAAATGTCTTAATCTTAGATTGTCTATACCCCTGCCCAGGGTCTAACAGTGGCAGCTTTGAGATGGTAGGGCACTTTATTATATAGACATATAGTTACTAGGTAGGCATTTTTATGTTTACATTAAAATATATTTATGCACGTTAAAAGTTTTATGAAACACTTTACTGAATTCCCAAGTTTTTTGTCTGGTACTTGTTTCTATGGTTTCTTGATCAGACACCCCAAAAGCAAATTTTATTTGATGTTTGTGGGGTTGGAGGACGTGTCCAGTCTTGGGCCTAAAATGTATTAGTATTTTTATTTGTTTTGGTCTCATTGGTCTACCAAGGTGTTGCTTTCCTCTTGCTTGACACAAACCACTGTTTCAATATGTATTTGTTGCTTTATACTGTATTTATCCAGCCAATTATAAAATGGGCAATAATTTAACATGAATATTACTTAAATATGTATTACATTTATAAGCATTGCAAAATGTGATTTTAAGAGTCTTATACTATCAAATATTTTTATTTTATAGTTGTTAGTATTTGGTAATTTTTGTTTCACTTTATTATACAAGTCATTATTTCAGAGAAAAAAACTGTGGTCTTTTAAAGCTAATTGTGCATAGACATCACAGCTTAGTATTAGTATTTATTGTTGGAGTGTAAAACAGACTTAAGACTTCCATGAGTTTTGAGTAAATGGAAAGTAATGTTTATAAACATTGTTCAATTACTACAGATGTGAATAATTTTCAGATTGCTTAAGCGTTCCTTTCTATAAGTTATTATTAGTTGTTTATCGCTCCTTATAAGTGTAACAAACAAGCAACATACGGTTTTAGGTATAATTAAGTTTTAATTATTAAATAGACATTAAAAAAGATTTACAAAATGTATAAGAAGTGATAAGATAAAAGAAAAGCCAGCACTTCAGATTTTGGAGCTGAATTCAATGTGACTTGTTTCCTTGTTTTCAGTTTTAACTTATGTTAGTAACCAGGCACCACAACATCTGGATCTGATGCAACGTAATTTTCATTGAGAAGAAAAAGAAATACAGAACAGTTTAAAGAGACATTACACATTCAAGGCAAGTAAGATACTGTAACAGAATATCTAAAACTCGAACAGGAAAGAATTTAACCTTTCCAGATTTGAAGAATTCAGTTTCCAAAGGTGCAGTATTGTTTCCAAAAATGTTTGCTACAGTACAAAGTGATCATGAAGAGGTATCAGCGTTCTTATCAAAAGGTCTTCTGAAGGTAGCTTCATCTTGGCTTCACCCTTTTCGGTTTAGTCTCTCTGATGGGTAAGATGTGGTTAAGATCTTTCTTCGCCAGCAGCTCCTGCCAGGACTTTAACAATTTACAAAGTTAGAATCACATGCTTACAGTAGTTTTACATATCAAAAACAAATGATGACAAGCTTTCTTTAACCATATTCAAATAAAAATAAGTATCTTTTGTATGCTTTTTATTCATTTACATTATTTACATTCATATTTTACATTTTTACACTTACATTTATTATTATTCTGCTGTTCAAGAGAAGTGATAAAATGTTTTAATAAAAAAAGTACAAACGTACAATTATTTTACAACTTAGTAACTGAAACTCCCAGTAGAACTCTTGATTATAGAAATATTTGAAAAATTATATCTGATCTTATTTAGATTTTTTCCGACTTAAATTTAATTTAACTTACAATACTGACCCAATAACTCAACATCAGAACATCTTATACACTAAATTTCTAGTAATAAGTTAAACCTTTTGACATCATCAGTAAATACATCATTATTGTCATTTGTATTTTTTCTACTTATGCATTTTCCCTCAATTATTTTCCAATTTAGCACAAGTGGGCTAGCACGATTTTACCGCCCTGTGACACAAGCTCCTCTATAATTGCCCTTCAATCAATCTACAGAAAGTTTTCTGATTCCTTCTATTTTTATTTTCCTGTAAATGGACTTTTAGTGTATACTGTACAGAGTCAAAAGTTTATGACCCATACAAATAAATGCTTCTAAAGAATCTATCTTTATGCAATTTAGGAAGGGTTTCATATAGATCTGAGCTAGATCATAAAAGCCTCAAAAAACCCAACTGCCTACAAAAAACACAGAGATGGTAAGGCAGAACAATATCAAAAAGAGTAAGTAATTACAAGCACTTTATACCTCTTTAAACTCTGCTTTTATGGCATCAAACTTCATTTTTTCATGAACTGCTCTGGCAGTGTTTGTCCCATCAAATGGTTCTGAAAACAAGCAATTACAAATTGTCAAAAAAATAAAATGCAATAATTGTGCTTTTTTTTTTTTTTTAGATGAATAGATGCCAAGCAAGCAAATGCTGTTTTAATAAAATCTTTAACCAAATGACTAAAAAGAGTAACTATTTTGTTGGGAGTCAAAGGATATTAACATACTACCCTCCACACAGATGAATTTGTCTTTCCATTCCCATGAGTTTGGCTTGGGGAGGGCTTTTGCCTCACGAATAGAGATGAGGTTCTTGCCCCATCTGAAACACAATCAGTGAATCTTGTATTGCAATAACCACACATTTCCTTATATTGTGCTGGGTATTGTTGAGTTTTAATATGTTAAAGTGAGCCATTTAGCCGGGTCAGTCAGCCTCTACCAAAAGGGTAAATGTCAGACCTGTTGCTGTCAATCAAAAAAACCTGGCAGCTGTGGAGACTAGTGGGACACAAGCCTCACACATGCAGAGTTTATTACCAGAAGCTTAAGCCACAACTACCTGACAACAATTACACCTGCATGAAATCTAAGAACTGGTTTAAAATGAATACAAGAAAATTTGATTGATTGCTATTATCTGATTCTTCTGTGCACCAAAGCATATTAAGTGCTTAAGAATAATGGTTAATGGTCATAAAAACTTCATAAAAAACAGAACACAAGACACAAGTACATACTTGAAAACTGTGGCATAGTATTTCAGAAAGCCAAGGAACAAGTCTCCTAAAGAGGACTGGTTCTTTGACATGTAGGGAGGAATGTGCTTGGGTCCATCTGGCACAAGATGAATGTCCATTACTGGGCTGAAACACTCCTGCAGAAAAATCACTATTGTGTAAGTGCTGTAAAATTAAAATATAAGCAAAACTTATATTTTGAATGTAGTACTTACTGGATAATCTTTCTGAAGGCAAGGAATCACAGGTTCTGTAAGAGCTGAAGATGGCAGAATTGCAAAATTACAAGATTACAATCAGTTCTATAAAAACTAAGGTACTGTTAGCGATAAATAAACAATTACATTTAAAAATAAACTGAACTGAACTGCTTTCGAAACTGCTTTAGAAAACAACATAAGATCATGCCTGGGTCTGCAAAAGCAAAAACGATAAACACTACTGTATTATTACTCATATACATGCCAATGGAGCTTACTTTGGAGGTAATGTAGGACCATCAGGACCAGTGTGTAGCTGCTCAGGGTTCCTCGACTGGCATCATTAATTCTGTGATGACTGGCCCACTTTTTAATCACAAGGATGAGAGGACGAACACGGTTCTCAACTAAACAAGACATACATGCTGTATTACTATATAATTGTTAACTTTTCACTGGGTTTTATATAGCTGTCATGATTTAAAATTTCTATTATCAACATATAATTGTTCACGGTTCTTTTTTTGCGTCATCAAATAATGTCAATTTTACTTAAACTCATACTTAAACAAATTCCACCCCATGCACCACAACCGGCTGTTGGTTAGTATTCATAAATTGTTTTTAGTAACTTTAATGTAAAACGTTTGGGAATGACTTTGCCCTGGTTCTGTTAGAAATATCTGTTGGGAAATGTGAGTTTTATTTCCGTTTTATCCACAGCTTAGCTGAATGCTTACAATAACTGGGAAAGCAAAATCCATCCAACTTTTACATTTATGTATGTAGAAACTAATGATTAACAAAGATTTAGATTTCTGGAGGGACTGATGTCACTAGAGGCAATTTTTCTTGGCATATCTGAAACAACTGGGAGCAGCTAAAAAAAAAGTATATCTTTTTTTATACTGGTGTGGATAACAGTTTACTATATGACATGTTATTGTTTATGTTGTTTAAATTGATTATTTGTCTTAAAACTGAGAGTTTGAGGTTGCTTGAAGTTACCGTTCAGTCATAGTGTTCAAAATACGAAACAGTAATAACCCATGATGTACATACTGTACGCGTAGGTCCGCAGCAGGAATGTATTCCTAATTCCTACAGTGTTGTTAACATTCAAATCAAACTCCACATCCCTGCAAACAAGAGTTTCACAATGTCAGAGACATCATACTTAGTGATGGTCAACCAAATATACCAGTAAGCTGTAACACCTGCTTTACCACAGACTGGTAGTACTTAGCATTTAGCCTATGTTATATTCCTGCTTATCATAAAAAGCAGCTTATCTCCTAAAGCAGTATAGCCTATGTTGTTAACCGTTTTTAGCTATGGCAGAAATTCTAGTCCCTAGGATTAGGGACCAGTCACACATTGTACTCATTATTTAAACTCTGAAATAGATTCCCAAAGGAGAAAACTAATAGACAAATGTATTTAAACTACAAACTTAACATGTTCAAACTGGCCTTATTAAAAACTGGCCTTCGATAAATGTACAATTTATGGTTTGTAGTCATTTTTTTTTACATGTTTTTGGTAAACTAAAGATGGCATGTTGAGTAATTAACATGCTTTACTGTAAGAATTTCTTGTTTAAGTAAAACACTTTGAGACTAACTTATCATTGTTTAATCTAGAACATACCTAACTCGATCCCTGAACTTCAGTATGGGCACTTTTGCTCGGATAAGCTGAGGTCTCTCAATGTAAGCTGTGGACCAAAGAATAAGTCATTTTTTTAAATACTGCTTTAAGACATCGTAAAAATAGGAAAACAAAGTACTTACACAATTTGTATAACAACGTCCGCACTAGACTAAGGATGTACACAGCATCTGTTTTCTGGTTAATCTAGAAGAAACAAGAAATTAAAGAATATAACCAATATTAGAGAGTTAGAGAAAGTCAATTGAAAATAATTCATTTTGAAAGGTAGTAGTCACCAGTGAATACACTTACGGGACCCTCTTTAATTACAAGACATAAATCAGCATCACTAGTGCGACTCCCAAAACCGTTCAGGGATGAACCTGCCAGGTACACCCGCGCACCTATACAAGTAAGAAAACACACAAACACATCATTAACAAACGTTTTTGCAAAAATAAACAAACAGTAAATGCATTCACCTGTATAACTCTGATAGTGTGCAACCCAGGTATGGGCATAGTACACATGAGGTGCATCCCATTTATTGATTTATTCTGTTTACTAATCAATGACTGCTTTCATTTTTAACAGCAAACGTTACGAAATACAGCTTTAAAATAAAGCTTATCAACTGTTGATGAATGTAAGAAGCAGACATACATGGAAAGATACTCTGAATATCCCTCTGTAACTGTGCACGAGAGAACTCCTTCCTCTCAAGGTCTTCACGCCGCTGCTCACAAGTGTGAAACAATTCCAAAATCTGCTGACTTAGCTGAAACACATTACATGTTTTCAATAAGCCATGCTTACACTGTATGAACTCTAAATTCTTGTATTTATTTTAACTGATAATTGTCATTCTATGATATATTAAAAAACATTTAATTAAACAGCTTTAAATTGTCTCCTGTGAGTGTATGACCTGTACTTCTTAAGATATGCTGTTTGCCTGTTGCATAGCCTTTACGCTAATCTTTCTCTCAGTTGTGTGGCATAATACAAATTTACCAAACTCAGGTATTAAGGAGAATCCAGTATTTTCAATAACATTAGTCAAAGTAGATTCAATATCTATTTTATACTTATTATCTTAAATATCTAAATGACTTTTCAAACAAGCATACCAGAAAATGGGTTACACTAAAGACACGCACAATTTAGCCAAGAGTACCTTATCTTGGATGATGTGTGGTGGTAAACTCAAGACGGCATCTAGGCAGGATTTCTCTCCGAGAGATGGAACACATCCAGTTTGTGTAGAGGTGACAATAGGGCACATAGGAGAGTGAACAAGAGAGCAAGTTTCACTCACAGAGCCTCTGATCTGCCCTTGCGCTGCCTGATGCCCTGGGCTGTAGCTGCCAGTTTTGACCAGTTGTCCATTTGGTCGTGGGGAACCATAGCATTGCCTCTTTCCATCATACTGGCTGCTGCTATCATTTTTTCTCCTAGGTCATAAAATAAGACAAAAGTCCTCAAATGTCAACAGGGACACTATTTAAAATTGTACATTTTTTGTAATAAGTTCGAAGCTACTAAAGGTGAAGGGTAAATCATACTTCCTGGATCCTTTTGGACTGGTGAAAGGAATGTCTGGAGCAGCCTTCCATTGATATTGTGGGATGATAGGGAATACATTTAAAGGTTGCTGTCGCAGGCTGAAATAAATAAATAAACATAAGCTAAAGTTAAAGATATTATAATTGTTGCAAACATAAACAAATGAATAAATTGTTGGGGTACCACAAAACACCAGAACATTTACAGAGCATTTACAGAACCTGACTTCAGTACTGTAGAAGTTACAGCATACTGTAGAAGCATCCACGCCTTTACTGTTCTTTTGGTGTATGCTGGCAAATTTGTAACGAATTATAAAAAGGATTTAAAATGATAAAGAACAATCGTTTTAAAAGGGTGAATAATTATGATCATATGTTATAATACTTTGTGTGTATGTGTTCACCCATGTGATGTTAGTTACTACAGAAGTAAAGTATTTGAGCAAAAAAAAAGTGCCAATCAAGATAGAACTGTGTTCCAGAACTCTGCATGCCTATCCTTGATCAGGTCATCCCGTGAGTCTTCTGCATTAATGGGGGTCGGGTCTTCATTTTCCTGATGAAATTGCTAAGGCCTCTGGACAAAACTTTTGACTTTATCCCATGGCCAGACAGGTTTCCTGGGACCATAAGTGTGGAATTTCTAGACAATACTCTTAATGGTGCCTTTAAGAATATTCGTGGTCTTGGAAATCTTCTTATACTTATTGTCCTTTTGGTGCAAATCTTAAATTTCTTACATTTTGTGACTGCTTCTTAGTTTTTACCATGGTTGCAAGACACTTTGAACACGCTGGGTGGGTTCATGCTAATTAAATGTGTTTATTGAGTTCTCAATAGTTAAATCATGTTGTATCCCAACTTTAGGTCACACAGACAAGCAGAAGGTTTAAAGAACTGCAATATGATGTAGGGGTTGAAAATTTAAAGTTGAAAAGCATTCATTTCCTTTGTTCATTTGCTTTATTCGAGTCAATATATTAAATACATCACGTATGCTATTATAGTGCAGCCCTATTTAAATATTTTATAGATAACTATAATGAAAATATATATGACTTACCTTGCGTTTGTTAAATTCAGGTGCGTTTCAATCCGTTGCTGCTGTGAGATGGCATAAGGTAAATGTTGTTGGAAGGACGGATTATTAACTTGCACACTTTTAAGTAGGGAGACTGGATAGCTCGGGAACATGATATTCACCAAGGCCAGCAAACATTTGGCATCTGACATACAAAGAGAAAGAAAGAAAACAATAGTTTGAGTATGAATCCAGAATCAAAAGCGGAAGCAAAGCGGAAGCAAAGTAAAAACAAGTAAAAGGAAACTTAAGACTTGGTGGTGGGTGACAGGGTGTTGTGCCGAATTCCCACTCCTCAGGGGAATCCGACTCCCATTCGCGTCCAATGGCCATACAGACTTTCACTGCTTTTATAGCTAAGACAAATCTAGAAATGAGGGTACACTGTACTTTATAAAAAAAAAGTTGGCTATAATTAAACATGGCACTAACAACAATTGTAGTAATGATTATTTTAATTATAAATAATAATTATAACTAACAACAATTGTAGTAATAATTATTTTAATTATAAATAATTATAACTAACAACAATTGTAGTAATGATTATTTTAATTATAAATAATAATTATAACTAACAACAATTGTAGTAATAATTATTTTAATTATAAATAATAATTATAACTAACAACAATTGTAGTAATAATTATTTTAATTATAAATAATTATAACTAACAACAATTGTAGTAATGATTATTTTAATTATAAATAATAATTATAACTAACAACAATTGTAGTAATTATTATTTTAATTATAAATAATAATTATAACTAACAACAATTGTAGTAATGATTATTTTAATTATAAATAATAATTATAACTAACAACAATTGTAGTAATGATTATTTTAATTATAAATAATAATTATAACTAACAACAATTGTAGTAATAATTATTTTAATTATAAATAATTATTATAACTAACAACAATTGTAGTAATAATTATTTTAATTATAAATAATTATAACTAACAACAATTGTAGTAATGATTATTTTAATTATAAATAATAATTATAACTAACAACAATTGTAGTAATGATTATTTTAATTATAAATAATAACTAACAACAATTGTAGTAATAATTATTTTAATTACAAATAATAATAATAACTAATGTTTATTTTCATTATAAGTAATAATAATAACTAACAACAATTGTAATGATTATTTTAATTATAAATAATAATATTAACTAACAACAATGTAGTAATGATTATTTAAATTATAAATAATAATATTAACTAACAACAATTGTAGTAATAATTATTTTAATTAAAAATAATAATAATAACTAACAATTGTAGTAATCATTATTTTAATTTTATATAATAACTATAACTAACAACAATTGTAGAATGGGTTTCGGCAGGCGAATGGGAGTCGGATTCTGTCACACCTGGAACACGAAATAATATTACTTTCGGTACAACCAAGTTAACATTGAGGGAAAATTGTAGACAGATTATGTGCAAATGCTGCAAACTCTTCTGTATTATAACGTACTACATTTGATGTAACATTAGAACTGCACCAATGTTTTTGTAAGGTACTTGCATACTAATAAGTACGATAGTATAATGTTGTTTGGTACGTAATATCAAAAGGTAAGGTAAACAGATAAAATAAATAATTAGTAATTTTGGGTATTATAAATGTACTTTAAACAACTGACATAAAGTCTATATAATCTTGTATTTATTATATCCTTTTCTGTGGGAAGGTAACCCACAGAAGCTAGCTAAAGCTACTACGCTAACCATTCGTGCTATGTGCTAACTAGCTCGTCTTCTACGACAAAAGCACATTGAGTAAACAGTCCAAAGAAATGCAACAAACTGTACCTAACTGTCAATTTGTAAGAATAATATAATAAAACTTACTGACAGGGAAGGTGCTGCGACTTGTATATAGCCTCCACAACACATACACACACACATACACACACACACACACACCAGACGAGGAAACCGGACGGTATTCGTGTCCGAATTGTCACTTAACCACTACTCCCTATTCCCTACCCCCTTACACTACACATTACAAAGTGCACAATGTTTGGCCTACGTGTTACAAATTTCATTATCTAGACCAGAACCAGTCCAATGTCGGATTTTATAGGTGCACCGAATATTCAAACCTTTGATTTCATTTATACATTTACAAAATAGCTACGTTCCCAACTAGCACACTAGGAAGTGAACAGTGTGTGGATTGTAACGTTCGTTTAAAGCGGCGCAATTTTCGCGCTGTGTGTGTGCGCGTGCGTCTTTAAAATACAAGTCCATTAAACGCAACGATCATTAATTCATATCGAGACTAAATAGGATCTCGGTGGGTCCGGTGATGGTCTCAGGACAGGAACACACCCTTTGAATCCATAACAAAGTTATGCACACTTGCATATGTACATTTGCGGCCGATTTTTAGTAGCAAATCCACCCTCTGCATGGTTTTGGGTGGAAGGTGAAACTGATCATGGCCGTGCTGGGTCCTGTGCCACCAAGAAACACTGGACGTAAGGTGGGAACACACTATGTACACTTAGCCATAAACTTACCCACTCATTTACACCTAGATGTAAATTATAATAGCCAGTCCATATCCATGCTGTACATTTACTTCACCCTACTTACTTTCTTGATTAGTTTCTCTACCTTTCTTCTTTTTGTTACTACTAGAGGCCAATAATTTTGAATAAGTATCTATTTATAGATTACGTTCAAATAATGATAGTAAAACAACAACTACATCATCATCATCATCAACAACAACAACAAGAATAGAGTAGAATAGAATCTTTATTGTCACTATACACAGGAACAATGACATTTTGTATGGCATCTCTCCAATAGAGGTAGTAGCAGCAGTATAGAAAAAATTAATAGCAGTAAAAATCACAAAAAACTTATTTACACTCTTAAAAAAAGTACACTCTGCATAAGTAATGTACATGTGTATTTATAAATATTAATATTAACAACAGTATTAATAATAATAATAATAATAGTAAACATCAATAATAATAATAATAATAATAACAAAAAACACTAATAATAATAATAAACATCAACACTAATAATACTACTACTACTACTACTACTACTACTACTAATAATAATAATAATAAACATCAACACTAATAATACTACTACTACTACTACTACTACTACTAATAATAATAATAATAATAAACATCAACACTAATAATACTACTACTACTACTAATAATAATAATAATAATAAACATCAACACTAATAATACTACTATTACTACTACTACTACTACTACTGATAATAATAATAATAATAAACATCAACACTAATAATACTACTACTACTACTACTACTACTACTACTAATAATAATAATAATAATAGTAAACATCAACACTAATAATACTACTACTACTACTACTACTACTACTACTACTACTAATAATAATAATAATAAACATCAACACTAATAATACTACTAATAATAATAATATTAATAATAATAATAATAAATATAAATAATAATAATAATAAATTCTATAATAATAATAATAATAATAATAAACATCAACACTAATAATACTACTAATAATAATAATATTAATAATAATAATAATAAATATCAATAATAATAATAATAAATTCTATAATAATAATAATAATAATAATAATAAATTCTGTAAATAATAATACATCTCGGCTTGTATTTTTTTTCCTTTGCGCTCTATTAGTGCTTGTTTTATAAAATAAAAGACTCAGGGGTCTTTTGGAAATGTAAGGGTTGGGAAAAGCAATGTAAAATGTGGAAATTATTGATCTTTTTAGCAATAAATGACTTTTTAAATAATAATAAAAAGTATTATTTATACATGTAGCACTACTGATTATAATAAATAACGGTTGGGTGTTTTGCAGCTGCAGCTCAGGCAGCAGATTGCTCGTACTAAAATATAGGAATATACACGGTGTATGTATTGAGCTGATTAACACACAGTCCACACAGTTTGTCCAGTACTTGTGTGTGTGTGTGTGTGTGTGTGTGTGAAAATGCTGCTGGCTGCGTGTGGAATGGCAGAGCGCGCGGAGGAGCGGCGGCTCCGCCACTGACTGATGGACACATAACAGACACGGTTCATTTAAACCCGACATCAGGAGAACACTAACAGTCATCTGGAGTAGAAATCGCTTTAAATCTGATATCGACATTCTCAGGATCTTTCGGTGCGACAGAATTAATCCACCATGGGGTAAGTTAATCACTGCGAATAGGTGTAATCAGCTGTACAGACTGTGCTGTACCTTTAGTCTAACCCACTGTAGTAATAAACATAAAGGCTTGATGGTTAAACATGGAAAATGTTGTTCTGTTATTTCCACCCTGTTATTGCACCTAGAACTTTAAACCTGGTGGCACCCCATGATAAAGGAATGATGTAAAGCATTGTGCATATGGAGTCAATGAAACGTATGTGTTTTTGCATTATCTGTGCTGGCTGATAACATTTTACATTTCACATTAATTCTCTGTTGGGCTTATAAATGTAATTAGCTACACTCATTAATGAACCTCACTGGAACAGATATGGATAATAAGTTTCACTGATTCCATCACTGTAGCTACCAATCACAATTAAAAATCCCTAAGCTACAAAGCCTTACAAAAGCTTTCAATATGAGTGTGGAAATATTAAATCACAGGTCTGGTTTAACCTCACACTGGTCATGATAAAACATTTGTGTTTGATTCCTCTGAGGGATGGAGCAGTCTGATATGAGTATCCTTATTACTGGAAATCACAGATCAATAACAATCTTCTCGTGTAGTATTTGATTAGTGTTGCTATTAGCTGATATTAAATTGGTATTGTATTGAAATTGAAAAAGTAGTATCAAGCAGTCCCTAGTCTTTTTTATTTTAATCTTTCCATATGTATAAATCTGATTGGGCACTTTTTAAACTTTAGTTAATAAACCTGATATTCTATCAGAACCTGATGGTTAGTAGCATTTTCTAAACTCATGATGTTTTAAAGCTTGCACAGTGAACATTGTAAACACAGAGGAGCTTCTGGACAATCAACTATCTGGACAAATTTTCTCTATAAGGCATAATGGTTTGGTTTTTTTTTCCTGACCTTGACGAATCAAGACCACTGTCCATTTCATTTTTAATAGGTACGGTCAATCTAATGCTATTTATATGGGCACAGAGAAGCATTTACATTATAGATTGTTTCAGTCTCAGCTCTAAGGACCAGGTGTATATATTAGTAATGAAAAGATAACAAACAATTATCTAAAAGGATGAAACATGTATCTGTATTTCCTCATAGGCACATCTTAATCTAATAATGAGCATTAGTATCAGTTTCTGGTCGAAGTGTCTGGCATGTTCTTCCTGAATATGTGTGTCCTCTGAGTACTCTGGTTTCCTTCACCTCCCAAAAACATGCAGAAGTTAAATTGGCTGCTCCTAATTGCATTTAAATTAATGAGTACATTTAATTAATGTTGGCCTGTGATGGATAAGCACTTTTGAATTTGTGTAACTGCATAACTGTGTTGCAAAGATGTAAAGAATGTAAAGATATTGGAATTGGATCAGTATTTTTATCAATCTATACACTGATATTGGCATTATCTTATTATTTACATGTACTTTCACACTGATCTAATCAGCGTTCTGATCAGTGTCAAATGATGTAAAATCTTACAACCAAATATGTGTTAAACTATATTTGGAATCCTCTTACTGATACTGATCTAATACTATCAGTATCATGTTGATATTGCTGGAACAAATTCAGGAACCTTTATTGACAAACAATCCACTAAAAATGTTAGTAGATGTGTGTGAGGTTCATTAATGCAAATGAATGGTCGATAAGCAAACTACTACCAACTTTTTCCTTCGCTGACTAATTCAGTGTAGTCAATTCTATTATTCATAAATCTATTAGTAACAAAAAATAATGAGCTGTTCATATCTACCATGGCTTGGTCACAACTAATATGATTCATATACAGTGTATCACAAAAGTGAGTACACCCCTCACATTTCTGCAGATATTTAAGTATATCTTTTCATGGGACAACACTGACAAAATGACACTTTGACACAATGAAAAGTAGTCTGTGTGCAGCTTATATAACAGTGTAAATTTATTCTTCCCTCAAAATAACTCAATATACAGCCATTAATGTCTAAACCACCGGCAACAAAAGTGAGTACACCCCTTAGTGAAAGTTCCTGAAGTGTCAATATTTTTTGTGGCCACCATTATTTCCCAGAACTGCCTTAACTCTCCTGGGCATGGAGTTTACCAGAGCTTCACAGGTTGCCACTGGAATGCTTTTCCACTCCTCCATGACAACATCACGGAGCTGGCGGATATTCGAGACTTTGCGCTCCTCCACCTTCCGCTTGAGGATGCCCCAAAGATGTTCTATTGGGTTTAGGTCTGGAGACATGCTTGGCCAGTCCATCACCTTTACCCTCAGCCTCTTCAATAAAGCAGTGGTCGTCTTAGAGGTGTGTTTGGGGTCATTATCATGCTGGAACACTGCCCTGCGACCCAGTTTCCGGAGGGAGGGGATCATGCTCTGCTTCAGTATTTCACAGTACATATTGGAGTTCATGTGTCCCTCAATGAAATGTAACTCCCCAACACCTGCTGCACTCATGCAGCCCCAGACCATGGCATTCCCACCACCATGCTTGACTGTAGGCATGACACACTTATCTTTGTACTCCTCACCTGATTGCCGCCACACATGCTTGAGACCATCTGAACCAAACAAATTAATCTTGGTCTCATCAGACCATAGGACATGGTTCCAGTAATCCATGTCCTTTGTTGACATGTCTTCAGCAAACTGTTTGCAGGCTTTCTTGTGTAGAGACTTCAGAAGAGGCTTCCTTCTGGGGTGACAGCCATGCAGACCAATTTGATGTAGTGTGCGGCGTATGGTCTGAGCACTGACAGGCTGACCCCCCACCTTTTCAATCTCTGCAGCAATGCTGACAGCACTCCTGCGCCTATCTTTCAAAGACAGCAGTTGGATGTGACGCTGAGCACGTGCACTCAGCTTCTTTGGACGACCAACGCATGGTCTGTTCTGAGTGGACCCTGCTCTTTTAAAACGCTGGATGATCTTGGCCACTGTGCTGCAGCTCAGTTTCAGGGTGTTAGCAATCTTCTTGTTGCCTTGGCCATCTTCATGTAGCGCAACAATTCGTCTTTTAAGATCCTCAGAGAGTTCTTTGCCATGAGGTGCCATGTTGGAACTTTCAGTGACCAGTATGAGAGAGTGTGAGAGCTGTACTACCAAATTGAACACAACTGCTCCCTATGCACACCTGAGACCTAGTAACACTAACAAATCACATGACATTTTGGAGGGAAAATGACAAGCAGTGCTCAATTTGGACATTTAGGGGTGTAGTCTCTTAGGGGTGTACTCACTTTTGTTGCCGGTGGTTTAATGGCTGTATATTGAGTTATTTTGAGGGAAGAATAAATTTACACTGTTATATAAGCTGCACACAGACTACTTTTCATTGTGTCAAAGTGTCATTTTGTCAGTGTTGTCCCATGAAAAGATATACTTAAATATCTGCAGAAATGTGAGGGGTGTACTCACTTTTGTGATACACTGTATACATAACCTGATGTTGGCTGAAGGCAGCATGGACCAGCATGGACCAGCTGGTAGAGTGGGTGCCACATAGGACCATGGATCTTAGAAACCTGGATTCAGTTCTCATACAGCATGTTTTCTGGATGGGTTTTCTTCACATATTCTAGTTTCCTTCCACTTATTTTTCCCAATATGCAGAAGGTGAATTGACTGCTGTAAATGTGGACACTTTAATAATCATTGCCTGTATATGATGGTCAATACATTTGTCTCATTTTATCTGTGTATTCTTTAATCCAAGTATTTTTGACCACTAGGCTGGGAACCACAAGTGTGCCAAAAAGTGTCTGATGGTCCGTGGTCCCACATATGTAGGTTGAACAGATGTGATCTTGACAATAAACTGTTATTGTGCACAGATTAGTAATAAACACATAAACATTTTTAATATTAATATGAATTTGCTAAGGAAAGCCATGACTACACCAAAAACCCAATGTGTGGAATAGGCTTTTAAATCAAGGTAATAATCACCCTAATAAAAGAGACTTTGAAACGAAACCTCATACTCTTGTAGCAAATGCACTGCAGACATTTCTAACAGAGAATTGTTTATTGCATGACAGGCTCTTGGGGGCATGTTTATAACTAGCAGAAGGAAAGTAAACATGCCAGTCTGGCTGTGTTTTTCAGATTGTGTGTTCTCAGTTTTTCATATGCTTGCTTTGATTATATTATTTTTACCTCATTTACATGAGCAAGATTTTAATAATACTGACCAGTGCACATTTGAAGGTTAGAGTTCTTTCATATGTTAAATCTGGGATTGAGCTTATTTATCATACCAATAACATTTTTACCCGACTTGTCCAGGGGTGCCCATAATTCTAAAGCTGACTGTATACAATACAGGACTGTACCCAGCCAAATCAGATTGGTTTTCAGCACTGGCAGCACATACCAGTTATTCAGTTGTGAAATTTCGACAGCTCAGCATTTTATCTTTAGCTGTGGCTGTAGATCAGTAATAAAGATTATTATAAAATTATTCCCCATTCATAACTGGATATATACTATTTTTTGAATGGATAAAAAGATGCATATTATGTTTCCTCTGGAATGGAAATAGATGTAACAGCTGTTAGTAAGTTTTACAACACAGTAGTTCCTATTGGTTTTATAAAATATCTATTTAATTGACAATGCAAATATTAATTCCATATGACCTGTACGGAGCCTTCTTTTATTATGTGTATATGGCTAATGATGTACTTTATCGAATAGATTTTCTCACAAAGAAATCCTTAATTGTGCTACACCTACAATTGATTCTGTTTTTACAGAGTAATCACTCTAATTCTTTGTTGTGGTGAAGAACCACTCTTGGTTTTTAAGTAGCACTTTGTGTAAAAAGTCTGCTACTCTTGTTTCTTAATTAAATTGTGATAATTGTGGTTCTGCAGCCCATTCAGGGAGTCTGTATTCCATCATGTCTCTCTTGTAGGCTATGGGATATTACATTACACCTGCAGCCTAGTTATTATGTAAGAAAACTCCATGACTATCACTTTTATAGATAAAGGGGCAGGTAAATTTTATATGATCAGAAGTATGTAGCCATTTGACCATAAGAAGACACATGTTTTTTTTTTATGTCACAGTGACTTACAGTACTGTGTTGTGACAGTATATTGTCTAAGCAATTAAGGGTTAAGGGCCTTGCTCAAGGGCCCAATAGTGGCAACCTGGCAAATGGAACTGCCATTTCTTTGATTACTAGCCCAGTACGTTATCCGCCAGGCTACACCTGCCCTATTCTCAGATGGCTTTCCACAAGATTTTAGTGTAGACTATGGGAATTTGTAACTATTCAAACAAGAACATTCTGATGTCAGACTTTGAAGTTGCATGAAAAGTCCTCATTCACAATGGCTGTATTAGTTTGACACCAAGGTGTTCAGTTAGGTAGATTTCAGGCCTCTGTGCAGGCCACCAGTTTTTCCACACCAAACTCTACAAACCAGTGATGTCTTTATATAAATCAGTTTGTGCACGGGACACATCCATGCCATAGATACATTATTTATCCATCTGTTAGCAATTGGTGTGGCTGAACCACCTTAACTCAGTAATAAGGAGGGATGTCCACATTATTTTACCCATATAGTGGTGGTTACAGAGTTTCTCTCAGCCAGTTCTTCTTTTTTCTATAGAATGCCTTTATTTGTCATTTTTACATATAAAGGTGTGGAGTACAACCAAATTCTTTTTTCACATATCCCAGCTCGTTTGGAAGCTGGGGTCAGAGTGCAGGGTCAGTCATTGTACAGCGCCCTTGAAGTCAAGAGGGTTAAGGGCATTGCTCAAGAGCCCAACAGTGGCTTTCAATTGATAGCACAAAGCTCTACCCACTAAGCTACCACTGTCCCTACCATAGCCAAATAAGAAGTTCCACATACCTGTAAGAATATTGTGTATTGTTTTATATATTTCCATATATGACATTTTTAGTGATGAATTTTGTAATCTCTACCACTGGTTGGAATATACAGTATATACAGTATATACTAAATATACAGTATATTATTTAAATTTTGTGGACACCTAATACATCTCACCAAAAACCTGCATTTCAGTGGGTTTAACACAAATGTTTAAAACATGACTATTGGGTTTCACTTAATTTAGTCACAGTACCATTTATAAGGTTGAACACCGATGATGAGTAATAACATGTCCTAGCAGTTTGTGTTTGGGTTGAGGTCAAGGTCCTGTTGAGGTCAAGGTCCTGTTCTTCCACACCAAATTCAGCAAAGCGTTTCTCTAAGGAACTGCTCAGCCACGGAAGCTCAGTCTTTAAAGCTCTAGACAAGCAACTGTTGAGCTGATGTTACTTCAAGAGGCACTGATAATAAATGTTGCATGGCCTGTGACTTTGAAGCTGAGCTGTTGCTGCTTCTAGGCTTGTAGGCCTCACAATAGCAGGATTTACAGGAGGGCAGAGTATTTACAGCTCTAGCAGGACAGACACATGTCAAACTTGTCATGCCTTGTTGGAAAGGTGACATGTGCCACTGTGCTCTACAGTTTGACCTATTCTATGACCAGTGTTTGTCTATGAATATTAATTTGATGCAACTTTTAAATAAACATGGCTAAAATAGGCAAATCCTTTGGTTAGAAAAGGCATTGACAAACCTTTGGCCGGCGAATCTTTGGTAAATTACAAAGACATCCTTGCTAAACCATCTATACATGGGACAGTCATGTCAGTTTCATCACCGAAGATAGATTGATGTATTATTTCCGTAGAACAAAATGTGGATTGATTGAAATATGGAAAGCTATTAGACAAGGGTGAACACTTTTATCCTTGGATGCTGACTGGTTATACGAGGCAAGCAGTGTGAAATTATCTTTATCACACCACAGGTACGACAGAGATCGCTTCTCCGAGGTGAATGCAGTTAACGTTTCACCCTTTTGCACCAGTGACTTTATACATCTGTGTGACTACATTATTGTCTACACTAAATCACAACATTAATTCACAGTTGTACAGTGAACAGCAGAACAGGACAGTGTTGAAGGACGAAGCTGAAAACAGTTGTGGTAAATATCTGCGATGATGTCTTTGAAAGATAATATCACTCCTCCCACGCTGTATGTGATTTATCTAATGTCTCTCCTTTATTTACATAAAGGTGAAACAGTGTAGGTTTGGACACAGCCTTGTTTCTGAGTAGTGTTTTTTCTCCTTTGGAGAGCTCTGCACTTTATGCTGGTGAGTAGGTGTCAGTATTACAGATACTGCAGCCTAGAACAGACAGCTGAGATGCAAGAGGTTATTGCCGACTAAGCAGATTTCATTTACAGGAATTCTTAATCATTTTAGGTGAACTTTTGTTTACAAAAATCTCAGAAAATGATTTCTGTTGCTTTTTTGTGAACTAAGAATGTAAAGATTGCTGATCTTAAAACGTACCTATAATGGAAGTCTAAGGGCAGTTAAAACTTTAAACCTAACCTTAGCAATTCTGTTAGAAAACATTCATGTGACACTGTTTTTTTACATGACCACATTTAATCTTGACTACAAATGATTTAATTAAAGCAGTTCTGTAAAAAAACAGAAAAAAACCATTAATGGGTGCGGCACAGTGGCATTGTGGGTAGCACTGTTGCCCCACAGCAAGAATATTCTGGGTTGGATTCCCAGGTGAAGCTTTACGGGTTCCTTTCTGTGTGGAGTCTGCATGTTCTCCCCATGCAGAAAATTAAAGACCACAAAAACTGGAGAATCGTCCTGTTGTTGCCACTTTTATTTACAGTTACGCTCGTACACTTGCTCTCATTGTCTTGAGGAGAATGCCATCACAGCTTTTTCTTCAGGAACTCTTCTTATTTTCCTGGGTACCCTTGTGCAATTGGAAATGAAAAGTGGTGCATTAGTTATTCCATAGATAGTTCAGGATTATTGTGCTGTAGTGTAATGTGCTATAGAAAAGGGGCATTAATTGCTCCCAGGTGTAAATGATTGAGCGAACCGCTGAATGTGTGATTCTCTGCCATGGATTAATGTCCTCTGCTGAGTGTACCTCCACCTTGCTCTCAGTGGTTCCAGGTAAGCCTTGAATTTAGGATGACCCTGATGAGCATGAAGCGGTTGCTAAACTGCGTCTAAACGTCCTTCCTTACTAAACCAACCTTTAGGAATCATGCTCGTTTTTCTTTACACGTATAGTGATTGCTGTTGAATTCTAATGGTAATTATGCAATGCGGCTTTGATGTTGTTTGATGTAAGTGCAGTGTAAGCGCTATGTTCCAGCAATGCCCTTTCACTCTGACTTACTTTCTCACCATCACATTTGCTTTGCCTTTTCTTCCTTCCATGCATGCGTTTTTCCATTTATCAGCCATGTGGCAGCTGATTAGAAGGATGGTGATTAGACATGCCATGAATAGAATCAGCAAACTTGATTGTGTGTATTCTTTGGGATTTTTTCCTTTGTGTTTTGTCATTTGATTTAATAAGCAGTGTTTTGTATAGTATGTGAAGACACTCTTGAGTGGTAGTGTTTTGGGGGAAGGGAGGTTATCTGTACAACTGGATCAACTAAGGGCAGTTGTAGCCTAGTGGTTAAGGTACTGGACTAGCAATCAAAAGGTCGCTGGTTCAAGCCTCACCACTGCCAGGTTGCAACTGTTGGGCCCTTGAGCAAGGCCCATAACCCTCAATTGCTTAGACAGTATACAGTGCTGTAAGCCGCTTTGGATAAAGGCGTCTGTTAAATGCCAAAAATGTAAATGTAAAATCTTATTAGGTTATGGGTATGGCTTATACCTACAACAGAACAGTGGTTAAAAAAGCCACACTCGCCAACAAGACATTTTCATTGAGATTTTCATGGCGTCTTGGTGTAGAATCTAGAGTCTTAGGAGAACCCTTTTGTTCTGAAAAATATCATATCAGCTATATTGATTGATTGTGGTGGGACACACTGGAATGGCACCCTGTACAGTGTGTAGTAATGCTGTGTATTCAGTGTTTTCAGGATATCCTCCAGACCCAGTACAAACCTAATTAGAATACATTTACATTTTCGGAATTTAGCAGATGCTTTTATCCAAAGCGACTTACAGTTGTGACAGTAATTGAGGATTAAGGGCCTTGTTTAAGGGCCCTACAGTGGTTACCTGGCAGTGGTGAGGCTACCTTCTGATCACTGGACCAGTACCTTAACCACTAGGCTACAGCTGCCACTGAAAACAGTCATTGAAAGAAAAAAAAAGAATGAATGAATGTAAAGAACCAGCAGTATGGCTGCATGAAATTACAAATATTTAGCAGTCATGATATCCTATGCATTACATTAAGCTGCTGAACATTTGGACAACACTGTGGGCTAGTAATCAGTGTTGCAGTGGTGGTGCCTGAGGTCAATCCTGAGGTCCATGGTTCAATCCTAAACCCAATTACAGCCTGTGTAAATTTTGCATGTTCATATGTAGATTTGCTGCTAGTTTGGTTTATTTGAATAGAACGGAGCCCTATGCAGAGTGTTTTATGTCTTTTGATGTATATGTTTTAGATTCATGTTTTAGTCTTTATGACCAGAATAAATTGTTTCTATGAAGAGGAAAGCTTAGAAGTATGAAGGGCAAGAGCAATGCTATGCTCTAATAAAACACCCAAAGAAAACATGTCTGGAATGTCTGCGAAGGGTCAGTATGCTCACAGAACACAGTTGTGTGCTTCGGCAGTATCAATATTCCAACACACCAACATTGTGAGAAGGATTAGCAAACAGTATTTGTGTGCAGCCCTTATAGACATGCAGTATACACGTACAGAACAATGCAGTACTGGGAAGGTATTTGTGGTAATAAGATCAAATCCCCAAAGAGCTTTAAACTATTCTTGGCCTGCAGTCTCGCAGTTATTCACTTATAACTGCAATGCACTGCAATCAATAACATACAGTACCCTACAATACAGCACACTTCCACAGTGCAATGAACTTCAAACTTTTCTGCATGAGCGTGTAAGTCCCTGTGAAGTTCCACAGCAAGCACAGTTGCAGGATTGACAGTGTAGATCACAGAACTGTGACAGATTACCTCGTCCCATACTATATTTAACCCATCCCCCTTCACCCGCCTCCTGCCAAACAGCTGGCATTTCCATCTCAGCTGAGCGCTTGTAAGTGCAACTTGAATGCGCCTGTATAATGCTCAGGAATACAGGACACACTGATGCACCTAGCCGGGTGGGTGGGACCACCTGACTTCCTCCTGTACCTGCTCAGAGCAAGATGGAGGCTGGCGAGATGGTCATCCGACTGCCGGGTCGTGCGAGTTCACCCCGTGGCTTCGGTGACACCACTGTTCTGCGGCACAAAGAGGTTCACCATTTCTTCTTTGTCCCTTTTAGGGAGCAGCCTATCTACAGCACGAGGGCACATGTCTTCCAGATCGACCCCAATACCAAGAAGAACTGGGTGCCCACCAGCAAGCATGCCGTCACCGTCTCCTACTTCTATGACAGCACCAGGAACGTGTACAGGATCATCAGTCTGGATGGGTCAAAGGTAAAACTTCAAGCTTCAGCTCTGCATTTGTAGTTTTTCCACACACGGCTTTAGACAGAGTAATCGAAAGATGTTTTAATAGGTTGTTCATTTAAGTGCACAAGCGGTGTCAGATATTGTTCTTGTATTTAACTATCGCTTAATGTGTTTGTCAGCTGTGTGTGTATTTTGGCTTGTATTTGGTTAGCAATCTGAGATACACTCCAGCTTATGTCCTTTTGTTTACCATCCATTCAGTTTATAAACAACTTAGAGATTTCCAGGTTTTCAATGTGAGAAGCTTAGAGAGCATCTTTAAACCAAGCACTCATATTTAAGCCTAGATAAAAATCTAATAAAGCAAACAAACTGATCTAGCAATTTACATTTTTAAGGATGCTGGACCTTCAGTAAGAAAGAATCCTGTTGGATAGCATAAAATAAAATTGTTTCTAGAATGTCATAAATGCTAAATTATTCAAAAGGTCAAATTGCAGGCAAACATGCAAAGAGACTTGCTTTAAATTCATGCTGTAGTATCTTTGGATAATGTGTTGGATAATGCGTTACATGTCTGTGTCATTGTAACACATTAAAAAACCCTTGTGGGAGTGCTTTACAGCTACAGTAGTTCTGCTGTACTTCACACTGATTTTACCAGCAACAAACTGTTCCAAAACTAAACATAAATTATTGATTCATCTAGGCTGGAAATTAATTTTTACATTTGACATAAAATCAGTTTTCAGATTATGTTTATGTAGTTTCTGTGCAACCCGCATACAAGAATAAACAAGCAAAAATGGGTTTGGGTTAAATAAACCTTTTTAACACATTTTAACCCAATTGTGTTATACCTCTCCACTGGAGCTGAGATTCGATATGATGTATTCGAAATCCCAGCTCTGGTGTGCTAGTGTGTTTTACCGCTGCGCCACCTGAGCAGTCCAAACTGCTTTAAATAATGACATGAAAAACAGGCAAGTTGGTGCAGCAATGTGAGTGCATTGTATTCATTAAAATGACGTTACTTCCCCCCTTTGTGGCTGTAACAGCCTCCACTCATCTGGACAGGCTCACAAGATTCTGAAATGCTTCTGTGAGAAGTTGTGTCCATTCATCCGTTTTTGCATCTGTGAAGTTGCTGCTAACGTTGGTATTCGATGGGTTCAAGGTCAGGGCTCTGAGAACACCAAACTCATGCTCAAAACACAGTCATGCTGAAACAGTACTGTCCCAAATTGTTGCCACAAAGTTGGAAGCATTTTATTTATTTTATATAAATGATGTTATATACCTGTTAGAATTGGGTGTGGCTGAAACACCTGAACTGCCTTATGACACACTTTTGTGACCTACTAATCCATGCAACAATAGAAGCAGTAGTGAAACACATTGTCACTGCCAAAATACGTTTAATTTAATGTTTGTGTGTGTACACATTGGCACAGTGGGCATCACTCTCGCCTCACAGCAAGAAGGTCCAAGGTTTGATTAGCCAGCAGCCAGACAGCGTTCTCTCTTTGTGTAGTTTGTATTTTCTCCCTGTGTTCATGTGGGTTTCCTCCGGGTGCTCCAGTTTCCCCCCACAAGTTCAAAGACAATTCACCAGTTCAAAGTCAGGCCAATTGGAGCTACTAAAATTGCCCTAGGTGTAAGTATATGTGTGTTTCCTGCATTTCACCCAATCAATTGAACCCACTGCAACCCTGACCAGGATAGAGTGGTGGTAAAACAGACAACACAGGAATGAAATGTTTGTGTAAACCTTTACACTCTTTGTTTGATCACATTCTACTCTACCGTGTTGAGACCAGTATTTTAAATTATTTAAACCAGTCACAGAATTGATTATACTGTTGCCAATCTTGCATCACAAACCCTTAAGGGCAGCGATCATGATTAGAATTTAAATCACACCCCCAACTCCCACTTCAGTGTTCAGAATACAAGGCATTTCTGCACTGTCAGCCATACTTATTCATCATCAAAAACTCCACACGTTATGTTATGCACCGCATGTCCGCTACTTAAACCTCTTTAAGTCGGATGAAACATTGAAATTCAGGCCACTGGCAACTCAATCCCAGTTTCTCGAACCTTATTGCGGAGGGAGCACGGACTGGTTAAAATAGCACGTACACCAGAGTGGATCCGTATTCTCTGTACTTCAGCTTCCAGCTCCAGAGACGAAAATAACATGTGAAGTGATCCCACTGCTGAACTGGTTTTAACTGCTTAGCAGAGTTTGCTGTGTCTCTATCAAAACAAATGACTTTGTTTAGGAGCAGATAATACCAGATCACGATCATAAACACTGGTTCTGTTTATGCAAATGTCAACAAAATTGATTTCAGCACATTTATTCTGGCAGTGCATAATTTATTTGACTGTTTTAGCTGTTTAGCTGTAACTACGGGGCTGAAATTACACCTCCAAATGTTCTCTACTTCATGTTTTCTACTTCATATACATTATATGGGAGAGAAAAATGCAAAAAAGTTTGTGAACCCTTTGAAATTACCAGGATTTCTGTATTAGTATTTATAAAAAGTGGGCTTATCTTTAATATATGTAATAATATTTTCAATTAAACAGTTTTGCCAAAATTCAGATGTTTGTATTAATGAGATAAGAGAGAAGTGCTCTTTTCAATATAGTCTGTTCATGTGAACACAACACACACCGATCAGCCATAACATTAAACCCACCTCCTTGTTTCTACATTCACTGTCCATTTTATCAGCTCCACTTATCATATAGAAGCACTTTGTAGTTCTACAATTACTGACTGTAGTCCATCTGTTTCTCTGCATGCTTTGTTAGCCCCCTTTCATGCTGTTCTTCAATGGTCAGGACTCTCCCAGGACCACTACAGAGCAGGTATTATTATTATTCATTCTCAGCACTGCAGTGACAATGACATGGTGGTGGTGTGTTAGTGTGTGTTGTGCTGGTATGAGTGGATCAGACACAGCAGCGCCGCTGGAGTTTGTAAATACCGTGTCCACTCACTGTCCACTTAGACACTCCTACATAGTTGGTCCACCTTGTAGATGTAAAGTCAGAGATGATCGTTCATCTATTGCTGCTGTTTGAGTTGGTCATCTTCTAGACCTTCATCAGTGGTCACAGGGCGCTGTTGGCTGGATATTTTTGGTTGGTGGACTATTCTCAGTCCAGCAGTGACAGTAAGGTGTTTAAAAACTCCATCAGCGCTGCTGTGTCTTATCCACTCATAACAGCACAACACACACTAACACACCACCACCATGTCATTGTCACTGCAGTGCTGAGAATGATCCACCACCTAAATAATACCTGCTCTGTGGTGGTCCTGTGAGAGTCCTGACCATTGAAGAGCAGCATGAAAGGGGGCTAACAAAGCATGCAGAGAAACAGATGGACTACAGTCAGTAATTGTAGAACTACAAAGTGCTTCTATATGGTAAGTGGAGCTGATAAACAGAGAGTGTAGAAACAAGGAGGTGGTTTTAATGTTATGGCTGATCGGTGTATTTAGCAACACTTTAACAGAACTTAATAAATGATACTAAAACCTGCTGCAAAAGCATTTCTGACTACCCGAATGATTGTTAGTGCAAAACAAGATACACTGAATGAATCAATGAATGTTGTTACTCTAATTAGAAGCAGCTTCCTTCAAAGATCACACCAGGAGCACAATGTGCAGTGCTAATGAATGTCAAATGGAAATCATGGCTTGACAGCAAAATGCCTACAGAAATCTTTACCACTTGCCAAAGTCTCTGTTCAGAGTAGTGTTAGGAAGGACACAGCTGAGAAACCCATTGCTCTTCAAAAATTGCTGCACTTTACAAGTTTTCAAAAAGCACCCTGGAGGTTCAGCAGCGTTTCTCGGACAAATATTGAACCTTTAGACTGAAACACACACAATGTTTTGATAAAAAGGTTTTGCACAACAGCACACCAGCACCAAAACATCATATGAACATGTGAGAATCGGGTTTTGAAGGCCCAGGGGCCATGAAAGATTCTGACCTTTGTGAGGAACAATACATTTAATACCATATCATTCAGTTTTACAGGGTAGCAAAAATATTAGAGTAGCGACCTATTACCCAAAGCTCAACAGACATCTGATAATGTAACAAGACAATTACTCAACATACTCAACATATATATAATAAACAATAGAATGTTGTAATGGTGAATCACCTGTGTTTTACAATATTTGATTTAAATATCAGACCCGTTTAACTCACATGGAGCTATGGCATGACTTATAGATGTTCATAATAATAATGTTAAGATTTTTTTAATGGTCTAAAATCCGTCTTCACTGTTGTGCGTGTCTGAATAGCAGATACAGAAAACAAGGTTCTATTAGTTATTTACTATAAAGGTTTGCATTCTAATTATTAATCATTGAGTTAAATGAGGACAAGAAAATCACACCAGCACCAAGACTCTGAGCTCCCGGGTTTGAATCTCGGCTCTGCTAACGGTCGGCTGAGCGCCCTCTAGCAGGCACAATTGTCTTCCAGTCTGCTGGGTGGGAAAGACCAGACTTAATGGTAGGGTTATCACCACTGTGTTAGGATAACCCAGGGTGCCTGTAGAGAAAGTGGAGGAGCGCAGAGATTGGGACTTGGCTTTCTGTACGCAAAGCCGACCTCACTTGCAAATCCAACAAAGTATGGGTGAATAAGAAGTGATTGGTGGACTGCACACACATCGGAGGGAGTGTGTATCAGGCGAATATACAGTACATCCTTCTTGGACACCATCAGGGTCCCCAGCAGTGGATTGGCTACACTAAATTGGGAGAAAAGGGGGATGGATTAAACAACTGCATTTACCAGATGCTAGGTGAGTCTAGGGTCATGAAAGGAGGCCGGTATCAGGGACGTAATAAGATCCTGGTCTCAAAACCACATTAAGGGTCTGACAGATGATAGTCCAGTATAGCATTAAGCAGACACTTTACTAATCCACTGGTTCAGTAAACACCTTTCTTGATGTCTTAGCATTAGTATGCAGTGTTCCTTGATTTACATACAGTTAATCAATTCTACATGCATCTGTGTGAACTCCAGCAAAGCAGATGCTGATTCCACCACAAACATTCCAATCTTTTAGATACTTGAATCTTTATTTAAACCGAGCTCTTGTTGGCATGGTATAGACTTTGCCAGAAAATTCACTAGCCCACCACCGCTGAGATCTGGGTTCGAATCTCAGTGGTGCTATCTACTGGCTGGGCATGACTGGCTATTTCTTTAAGAGGGGGTTGGGGGGTAAATAAAACCCTGTGATGGATTTGCACCCTGTCTAGGATATTTCTGCCTTGTGCCCAGTGGTTCTCAGTGAAACCAGACCTGCCACAACCATGAGCTGAAATAAAGCAGTTGATGATGTTTTTTTTTTATATGTGTAGGCGTATGGCTGCACTGCCCACAATGCATCCCAATATTCACTCTTTGTGTGGGCACAGTGTGACCACAGTTAACCTGTAGTGGGCTATAGTTGAGAGATATTTTAGAGAAAGCATAAGTAATTAGACTTACTTGTTACTCTATTTCTGTATTATTTAAAACATAAAATAGTATGTAACAGCAACTTTGGTGATATGTTCTCTCATATCTGTCTCATATGCCCTTATTGTTAATGTGTATGGGTTGTTTCTGACATTCCAAGCCCCCACTAGACGTCCATTAAGTACATTTCAAGTAAACAGGTTTACAGTTCTTTTTCATGTAAAAAATGATGTCCATGGTCATCACCAGTCTGCTATAAACAGAGTGGACAGAGATTCAGTAAAAATGTTGTAATATTTCTTTAAGCAGGACTAGGCAGTAGGAGTATTCACTCCTCCGTCTGAGAAACCATGGTTGTGGGGGAACATGGGATGATGAACAGAATGCTCCCACTTCCCACACTGATCTGAGGGAGGAATTGTATAACATTTATTACAGAATGGTAGCTGTTAGGTTTCCAGCATGAATCAATATACCACAGTTTTTTGGAGTTTGTTTCTGACTGGTGTTTACAGATGTGTGTTGGAGGATGTGGGATTTAAAAGCATGTTATTTTCTACATGCTGAACTACTGAACGTTCAGTGGTTTAACATGTAAGATATAAAAGGATTTTAAATCCCTGGTACTACCTTATTACTGTTTCCTGAACATTCTGACTGGTGAACCTTGTGGTGATTCTATCATTACTGCTAATTAGACATTTCATATACAGTATGAGTAAATATGAGTTGAATTAAATACATTTAAAATTTAATCTCTTAATCATTTCAGTAAAACACATACAGTGTCTTCTTGCTGTTTGCTTTTTGCATATTCCTCTTTCTCTTCCTGCCTTGCTTTCTCAGACTCACACCCACACAATCTCATGTAGTTTAGGTAATGCTGGTCATTTCATTTCTAACAGTTCTTAGAAAGGCAGCATTGGTTTCAAATTTATAGATGCTTTCAACTGTTTAGGGCTCCATCCAAGATGAATGTCCATCTGCAGAACTGACAGTTGCAAGCAAAATATTTGGAATATACTTGATTTTGGCACCAGTTCTTTGTAACAATCTGATAATTAGGTCTGTCATAATAGTCCTCATTCATTTACTCATTTTTAATGCTGCCACACAAAAACACGTGGAGCAAGATGGGAGCATACTCTGAATAGAACAATGATCTACTTCAATATTGCATTTAAACATTCACTTATCTACTCGCACCTAGGGGCAGGTAGGAGCAGCCTGGAGCATACTGGAGTACTTATACGAAAGGCATTTATACACATGAAGAACATGCACAACTATGTAAAAACAGTGACCGTAGGATTAAAGTCAGGACATTGTGAACTATGCTGTTGTGTTCCACCGATTATTACTGTACTGTAATTCTACAGTATAATAACAGACAATCACATACTCCATAAACTAATAAAAATTTACTTTTCATTTGTTTGGATGGTTTATCATTTACAATGAAGTTTGTATAAGAAAAAATGTATGTGTACCCTTGTATTTAATACAACTTTCAGATCCAGCAATAACATCCCCTGTAGCTTCTGATCAGTCATGCAGAACAATGGCTACTCTGCCATTCCCCTAAAATATCTTATTTATTATTTTTTTTTCAGTGAAGCAGCCCTTAAACATGATGCTCCCTCCACCATGCTTCACATGCTTTACAAGTATCTGGTGTCTATTCTTCTATCCACAAAACATGTCTCAGAAACACTGTAAAACATCCAGCAGGTCCTTCAGCTCCTGTTCACATCTTGGTGCTGTTTCTATTCTATGTTCTATATTCTTATTGTTTTTCTGTAAGCACCCAGGTATCAACCATCTTTACTATTTATATTTTAAGTGCGTCCAAAATGTATTTTGACTTGGGCATGATTTACATAAACACATCATATGAACACATCTTACTTGAGAAAAGCAGATATAGTGTGTATGTGCCTTTTTGAGGGGCATGACACCTCCAAACCTTATGTGTTCTAATTAATTGGAACATTGGAACTGGATTGGAATTGTAACACTTTACATTTGGAGATGTTAATAGTTCAGAGGTTTACGTAACATTTCCTACCTGTAGTGTGAATATACTGTATAAGTAATGTGTTCATTTAAGACATAAGATAGTTTAAGTACTGGTGTTTTATCAGTTTGGGCAGAATGTATTTGTCTTGTGACTTGTAGATACACATTTTTGACATTGTGTGTATTGTGCCAGAGAGCTCAGTTGTTTACCCAACACTACATGTAACACATACAGGATTCACATATATTGATCAATGTTATTTTCCACATGGGAAAAAAGGGAATTGGTACAGCAAGAAGCTGTTCTGTTAACAGATCAGTATATGTGCATTAAATCACTACAAGTACATCGCCGCTCTACAATCTCTGTATTTTCTATTGGTTAATCAGTTTGTATTCAATGAACACATTTGATCTTTCAATTTGTCATCTGAGTCACATTTGACCGAGGAGTTATAGATACATTAAATAACAACATAAGGCATCCATGCTTCATTTATATCCTGTAAAATACCTGTCCAATGTCCTAAGGACAACCAGCTTTAAAAAGCCTGGATTCCTTTGCTTGCCTGTAATATTATGTTTAAAGCATTTTTGTGGTTTCTAAAGGTGAATGATTTTCTTTTCATTGCTACAGGCTATAATAAACAGCACTATCACTCCAAACATGACCTTCACCAAGACGTCACAGAAGTTTGGACAGTGGGCAGACAGCCGTGCCAACACAGTGTACGGTTTGGGGTTCTCCTCAGAGCATCATCTGTTTAAGGTTGGTGGATTTCTGTGCTGCTTTGTTTGATTCCCTCTTTCTGTTTCTGAGCATCTCTGAGCTGGGGAACACCTACACACTGTGCCCTAATGAGCAGCTGTACAGTCATCACTGTGTGGGAGGCTTTTTCTGCGTGGTCCTTTCCTTTCCCCTTTCTCTCTCTTGCAGCTTTTCTCTCGCGTTTTCTCTCGCTCGGTTTCACTCTCTTACTCTCGCTCTGGCTCCTCCGCATTATGATTAAGTACTGTCACACGTTGGGGGTGGAAAACCACCAGTGCATCACTACAAGACTTATGCAAGAGCGACATCATGCCTTCAGTCTTTCTCACACTCTTCCCCAAATTCTTTCTGCACTCTTTGATTATTTGCACAGTGTTTACCTTATACATAAACTCATTTGTCATCATTTAGGTGTATTTTATAGTTTGGAGTAACTAATCAGAGGCCATCAATTAATAAAAAAGACACACAGTGGTACCTTGTAACTCGACGTCCCCTAAACTCGAAATCTTAGACTCAACTTGTGTGCGACCGTTGCTTTGCTCAGCGCTTGGCTTGAGTGTGCGGTAAAACGTCATCAAAGTGCAACTATGAGACAAATCTGCATTTGTGTGGAATAACCGTCAAATTCACTCTGAAAGCGTCCACATGTATTTGTGTTTAGCTAGATTTTTCTCCTGTTTCACTTTTAAACTTGTGTTATAGCTCAGGGTTCTGAGAAATTGTAAGAGTTTTTCTGAGAGAGTCTAAAACGCTTATCGTTAAAAACAACTTAACGTGACTTAATGTATTAAAAGAACAACATAGAAACACTAAACTTCTTTTAATTATTACTGCTCATAAGTTCTCTCCATTAATCAAATTCCTCGCTCATTTTAGTACAATAATTCATGTTTAGGTTTGTGCACCGGCACACTTCATAGGAAATAACGACACCTGAATGCGCCCTTACTGTACATGCTAAGGAATACGGTATTCAAAGATCAATCATCTGCACTATTAGGAAGCATAAGGAAACAATAAAGAAGTAAAAATATAGTGCAATAATTATTGTATTTTTTATTTCTTTTTAATTGTTTTTATTGTATTTCAGTGTTTTTATATTATATTTGTGTTATTTTCATTGTATAAGTGTCAAAAACAACCCCATTATTTTACATTAACCTAAAATATATGCTGTTCCACGGGACTATGGAACGCATTAACAGGTTTAATGTCTCAGGATGGTCAGATATAATTGACCAAGATCAAAAACCACAAATGCAATGAATTATAAGCATGACTAATTTCAGATTTCTTGGTATATTTTTAGAGCACAATTGGGATTAGACCAGTTTTGCTCAGATTACTCAGATTAGTGTCATTTAAATGAAAATGTGTCTGTGTTCATATCAGCTCATGTCTGTTTACAGTTTGCAGAAAAGTTTGCAGAGTATAAGGAAGCGGCACGTTTAGCCAAGGAGAAGTCTCTGGAAAAGATGGAGCTGGCGAGCTCTCCCTCTCAGGTGACGATACTTTTAGTTTTTAAAAAAATACTGCTGTGCTTTTTATTATACTTACTTCATTACTGCTCATCTGCACTGGTTCTTTAAGGAACATGATGTAGTAGAAAAGTACAAAGATTATAATTATCAAAATAAGTGTTGTGACTCTAGTAATGTACAGGTAATTTGGATAGTTGTATAGAACAGATATGCATATGTCGACACAATATGGACTGTTCATTCATTTAATTAATTGATCTTTATTAATCACAACCATGTGGTTTCAATATATGACTATGTGTAATTATTTAGTTGTGTAACGTTAATATTTAGTGATGTTTAGCCAGTAATGCCACCCTATCCAACCCATTCTGATACTTAAATCCTCCTGGTAAACCATCAGAGCCTCTGCAAGAAAAATGTAACGCATTACAGGAGTAGTGGCAGCCTGCTTCATGATAGCAGTCACACTATCCACTGCGTCAGTGGCATCAGCAAAAAAGTAAAATTAGATTAGAAATCCAGCCCGTGTTTCAAGGAAGTATGCTCTCTGATGCTAATACTTGGTATTGGATTGGATTAGTGCATCCCTACATTAGATCCAATTAAATCTGATTAGTCATATAATATCTAATTATCTTTGACATTGTTAAGATGTGATTCAGAGATATTTTAAGATATTGTACTTGTATGTAGTTATAACTTGCGTGACACACATTATTCAAGTAACATACAAAAAGACTTATCAGAGCCATAATGTTTTGCAAACCTAACAGCAGAAGCATGCAGATGTTTTTTATGTTTGTTAATAATAATAATAATAATAATAATAATATATAAAAATGAATCAGTGTATCCATTTCCTTTACTCAGAGCCCATTTAGCACTTGAAATCCAGGACATTATCTGGTTCTTTTATTTGTAACACACACATGCAGCATTCACACAGCCCTGTTAACGAAATTAAACTATACAATACATACAGTAAATTCCACATTAATATTGATGGAATCAGGTGTTGGGCTTCTTGTTCATGTAGATGATCTCTAAACCAGATTATAGTTCACAGGTGATTAAGTACTTTTACAGAAGGAGTACCATTAATTTAACAAAGAATATAATTGTAGGCACAAATGGTCTACAGTTTATTTATTTGTAATTAAACTTGCTAAACAGTTGTATTATTTATTAATTACTCCAGTTTGCACATCTTTTAGGTAATATATTAGGTTTTCTATTCACTCACTCACTTTCTTAATCGCTTATCCATGCTGGAGCCTATCCCAGCTTTTCAATGGGCGCAAGGCACACAGTAACACCCTGGACGGGGCGCCAGTCCATCGCAGGGCAGACAGACACACACACACACACACACACACACACACACACCTATAGGGCAATTCAGTGTCTCCATTTAACCTGACTGCATGTTTTTGGACTGTGGGAGGAAACCGGAGCTCCTGGAGGAAACCCACACAGACACTGAACATGCAAGCTCCGCACAGAAAGGACACGGACCGCCCCACCTGGGGATAAAAACCCAGGACCTTCTTGCTGTGAGGCCACAGTGCTACCCACTTAGCCACCTATTAGTTTTCTATTTATACATTTTCTATTTTCAATTCATTAATCTCAGTTTTAAACACTTCTAAAAAAAAAAAAACACTCAGTCCAGTTTTAGTCATTTAGTGGTAAAATCTTTAGTATAGGTAGTATGATTAATGTGTGGGAGGGGTTACATTCGATTCCTGGGTATCTTCAGGTTTTGTAAGTTGTAATATTTTCGAATGAAATGATGATTCTCACACTCTTAATGCAGGACATTAATTAAGTTCAAGTGTTCATCTGTTTTTCTGTATCTGGTTGCTCTGGTTCATGACTTGGACAGCAGAAATAATACATTTTGTGGTTCCTTCCTTGCAGGAATCACCTGCTGACATCCACTCACCCCTGACCCCTCCCGTCTCCGCCGACCTCTGCCGAATCAACGGCACAGGTGACGATGTCACCCTATCAGATGCATCACCAAATTCAGAGCTCCAGTCGGATCTGTCCCCAACCACCCCAACCACCCTTGCACACAGGTAATTAAATGTGTATGCATGTGTGTGTTTGAGTGTGTACTAAAAACAAATGCTTTCTGAGGAGCTTTCAGAGTGAGTCTGCTTAACAACTCAATGCACTTATCTAACATTGCTAAATGTATTATATAATGTTAAATTAAAACGATCTGGTTTGCAACCAGTTTGAAAACGGTGACAGTATTAGAATAAGAAAACATGAATGTTTAGTGGCCCTTACTGAAAATTACACCCACGCTGCTGTTGTCATCCAGCTATTTGCAGAAGTGAAAAACTGTGTTTTACACTTTAGATTTAAAGTGCCTCTGAACTGGAAAATGCCAAGTATTAAAATTGGTGTGTAATTATAAGTAGGTCTTGTTTTATGCACAAAAATGCAAATTTACATCGTCCTTATTAAAATACCAGAATATTTATAAACATGTGATTTGGAAACACATTACATCCTTTGTCCAACCTATAATAACATGTTCTTTCACTGATCGCTAGAAAACTTCTTTTGGTCAGATTTGTGAAAGATTAAAATGAGTTAGATTTCTTTATTATTTTATTGTTAGTGGTATCTTTAATATTAAATAAATCCACATTTAGATTTATTGTATTTGACTGACAAATATTCTTATTCTAAGAAATTTACAGAACCAGAACATCCATTTTGATTAGTATGTAAAATTAGTGTACTACAGCTGGTTACTGTAATAGTCTGTAGTATGCAGTGTGTAGTATGGAGTATGCAATATGTAGTATTGAGTATGTAGTATGTCGTATGGAGTATGCAATATGTACTGTAGTATGGAGTATGCAGTATGTAGTATGGAGTATGCAATATGTAGTATGGAGTATGTAGTATGCAGTATGTAGTATGCAGTATGCATACAGGCTTCATCCAAGTTAGCATTAGAATACTGGGGAGATAATTCAAGTGTAATTTTTGAGTCCTGGAATTCAATAACTAGTAGCCAAACATTTCAAAATCTTCTATAATAATTCAGATAAACCCACCACCACCAAGCTGCTCATTTTGAGACTTCTTCAAGACCCCTAATCCTTAATTCCTTAAATTATATCACAAATGTGAGCTGCTATGGATGAAAAAAATGTTTGCTAGAAAATGCCTTAATAATACAGAGCAGATCTTGTTGATGAGTTAGAACTAGGCATCATCTGTTTTCCTTCGTCTGAGTCAACTGGTTGAGTCAGCAGTGACTCAATTATCCACAATATGGCTGAGGATTATTCCTCCTGCTTTAAATTTTTTTTTTTTTTTTTTTTTTTGTCTTTCAGCCACATGTTTAAAACATGCCAAGTCTTCACCTTCTAATAAGATATTGGTGCTGCTTTTGATAAGAGCCTTTGCACAATTGCTAATATTCACATTTTGCTGAAATACACTGCACGAAATCTGTATGTTCTGAATTTATACCGGTGCAGCAGTACTGTATGCATATTTATTTTACTGATGCAGAAAACCTGAGTGAAATGCATTTCTATGATGTTTTGTAGCCACTTAAAAATAATTTTTGTCTAAGCCCGTCTTTGTTAATTACCTTGGTCTTAATATGCAGTTTATCTTCCTGCAGGGATATTATGTTTTTCTTGTGACTGTTCAAATGCACATTGATATTGATATTGTATTATCCAGAATGATTATGCATCTGTAAACATTCCTTAGATTATTTTTCTGCTTTGATTAAATATTGTATCTCTCTTTATTTGTTCTAAATTTCTAGTTATTATTATTGATATTTTCATACAAAACACAATCTAAAAGAAGGGCTCGGGGCACTGAGTTCTTACTAATCCATCTATTAAATTCTTTAGAACATAGAGTAAAATATTATACAATGTTTGCATGATACCAAGCTGAATATTACACCCAGCTATGTGTAAATGGAAAGCAAGGCAAAATATTAATCTAAATGTAATGATTGAACCAATCTGTGTACTATCTAGGCATAGTCCAAATATTCCATTAAAATGCCTTATCTATCTGTCGAAAGCCCCAACCTGCTTTTCCACTGGAATAGAACTAAACACAGTGATGCAAGCTGGTATAATTGGAATTGTTCAGTTCAAAATGAATCAATGTAACAAAAGGTCACATAGAGCCAGAAGTCAGGGGAACATATTTTCAAATGTCTGTGTTTAACATTGAGCAATAAGTGTAAACAAGATACAACCAATTTATCTTTCTTGTAAACTTACCCAAGTTTCCTCAAGTTTGTACATATATAACACCTGGGGTGGGCTTAATACTAAACACACTGTCTTAATAGTGTTAAGTAACTTTCAGTTAGAACACATAAGAAGACTAACAGAAGTACAAAACTACACAGAATACATGTTACATGCTTACTTAGTGTTATTGGTGCATTGAATTTGGAAGGGAGGTATGGAAGTGATGTTTGTCTACATACATCAGCTCAGAAATAATAGAGCACTGATAATGGACAATTAATCAAACTATTGTTGCGTAAACTTTATAGTTATGTTTAACAGTATGCATTTTACACATTTAAATTTTGCTCTGACTGCGATTTGGAGTGTAAGTGATATAAAAGGCCATTATATTATAGAGGTCCTAAAGTGGTCTATACAAAGGTCTTGTATTATCACAAATATGTCATAAATTACAAATAAGAATGGGTAGAATTGTTGATGCACAACATAATACAATTATAACATTTATACCTTATGTTTAGAATGGAAACAGGATGGGTGGCTATATATACAGTATATATACAGTATATATATATATATATATATATATATATATATATACAATTTACCCATTTATCAATTTCCCCATTTTACTTTTTATTCTGTATGAATTTTACTAATATTACTTTAAAATAAAATGTATTAAAATATATATATTTTTTATTTTTTTCTCAATTTACATACTTTTTGTCATCAATCATTTTTATGTCACAATTTTAGATGCTGATCACCTTTTAATACACATTAATTATTTAAAAATGTATATTTATATTCATTAGATTTTTATACTAAAATCTTTAAGCATTAAGTATTTGAGAAGAATTTACCTAAAACAGCAAAGCAGACATGTAAAGTAGCCGTTTTCTAAATACTGCCCTTTTTAAATGTATGTTAGACTAAAAACAAATACTGAATTATTGTATTTCATTACTGTTCTTAACACTGTTCACAACAACATGTTGAGAGTACATGTTTTAGAAATAGGCTGACTGTCTAATTCAGTTCCTTCTGCAGTGTGCACCATGCTTTCCTTTTCACACCTTTCTCATAGGTGATAGCATGGGGCCCGCAAGTCACAATGCAGCAGCCAGCACAGATTTTCATATCTTTGTTATGAGATCATGAGAACCGTAGAACTCATGCATTATTAGAACTCGTTGCAATATTAGAAGTTGTTGGGTTGCCGTAAACGTAGAGGTAAAAAGACTTTTCAAACCAAAAATTATGGTTAAATGAGAAGTGGGAGGGACATGTGACAGGCTTAGATAAGGACCTTCCAGCTGACATCACAAAGGGGAAAAATAGATATAGACAAAGTATTTTTTACACTGTACTTCATAATATGATCTTACATAATTAGCAATAATATAGTTAGAAAAACAGGTTCAGTTTGGTTTAAAATGTGCATGTAAAAAATGTAGCTGTTGCGGTTATGAGGTAAACTACAGAAGTGAATTGTGTTTTCCCTTTGAAACCAAAACATTTAAGCTATAGTAAGATCCTCTGCTGCTTTGTAGTTTTACCAGACCAGCCACTATTCTATAAATCAGATTTAATGTCTGGGGAAAGTCCTTAAGATGGTTATGAACTTAAAACCCCAAAACTGGCAAGGTTTTGTCCACACAAACATTGTCCCATAGATAAGTAAACATTAAGTAAAGTCATAACGGGATTTATAGATTATAGGGTTATACAAATTATAAAGGAAATTATAAAGTAATAATATACTTTAATCAGTTCTTCTGGAGGTGTTTCTATGCGCTGTTTTACATTTTTGAATATCAGAACAGTGTTTAGCTCTAAATGTTCTGTGCCAGCTCACATCTGTGTTTCCTTAGAGTCGATTTTCTTATATATTTACAATACTTTTGTATTAATATCATTGTTTTAACATTTGTTTCACCATGTTTGCCAGATATTTTCAGCTTATTTTGGCCAGTGCATCTTTAAATAAACACGTGAAATAATACATTGCTTCTAAGTAATTTTTACAAAGAAGGGAAACGTATTAGGGGAGCTTATTGCAATAGGACTGCATCATATCTGTGATTTTGTTATGTGTGTGTGTTTGGTTTATGAATTCACTGTGTGGGTGGTGAATTCAGTCTTCACACAGTTGCTTGAGCAGCACATGAGAGTCAGATGCTGTGTTATGTCAGATTGGAGGATAAGAAAAACTGGAATACATGCTGTATGATGCTTCACTGTAGGCTTGGTTAGACATTCGGTGAGATGAACAGAAGAATGCTGCACTACTCCAGGTACTTTAGGTGTAACAGAAGTCTCATGCAGGAAGTCTAGAGATAAAAGCACTGAAATGAAGACTGTAATGTGGTATTTTATTGCTTGAAGTGGTAGAGAATATTTAATGGAACTGATGTTTGAATTATTTTTTGGTTTACTTTGGTGAATTTGCTCGACTGATGTAGAATGGATGTGCTTTGTTATTTTCTATGCTGGGGTCAAGCTGGTTGTAACTAACTCTTATTGAAGTCATTCTGGAGGTGTAGAAATAAAGTACAAAGTCCACAATTGTTGCAAACTTTATTTAAAAAACAAATAGTAAAAACACACAGTTTCCTTTTAAATGTTTAAATGTTTTTATTTTTACTTACCTCTTCACCCTGGTCAGTCACATCACCTCCAATACTGGAGTAACATTAATCACATGGCAACAGATACTGAGAGAGTCACTCACTTACTTTCTAAGCAAAAAATCTGCATGCTTTAGGAGGTCAAAGGGAACTCAAGAATTGGGTGAAAGTCCACATGGACACAGAGGAAGCATGCAAGACTTGTGACCAGACAGTGACCAGAGGCAATGATCAAACCCAGGTTCCCAGTCCCACTGTTGATGTTTGACTCCCATTCTTTCATCGCTGACACTCTGCGCCCACACTACCTTAAATAGACATCAGAAAATTCTTAAGATTAAGTTGTTAAAACCAGTTTAAATAAAGTATAGTGCATGCTTCTATTGCATAAGATTACATTATTAAGTAATATTTCAACTTAAAATATTAAGACTAACATTTTATGTATTAATAAAACACTTTTAAATATAAATGTATGTAATAAAAATCTATTTATTTGACTGCAAATCATATAAGGCAAATAACTCCAAGAAAACAAATTGGTCTGGGCAAATAAATACATTCCAGCCCTTTATGGGTGATTAAAAAAGGATTTGCCTTAACAGTATGAAATGCTTGAGTTGGGCTATACTGCTTCACAGAGTCAGTTAGATATGATAGAGCCAATCCATTAAGGGATTTAAAGATTGGGTCACAAATATGATATTGCAGCCAATGTGGAACCTACCAGCTAATTTTAACCTATTATGGGGTCCAAATACCAATTCCAAGGCTGTAATCACAATATACACCGATCAGCCTTAACATTAAAACCACCTCTTTGTTTCTACAGTGACTGTCTATTTTAACAGCTCCACATCATATAGAAGCACTTTGTAGTTCTACAATTCCTGACTGTAGTCCATCTGTTTCTCTACATACTTTTTAGCCTGTTTTCACCCTGTTTTTCAATGATCAGAACCCCCACAGGACCACCACAGAGCTGGTATTATTTAGGTGGTGGATCATTCTCAGCACTGCAGTGACACTGACATGGTGGTGGTGTGTTAGTGTGTGTTGTGCTGGTTTGAGTGGATCAGACACAGCAGCGCTGCTGAAGTTTTTAAATACTGTGTCCACTCACTGTCCACTCTATTAGACACTCCTACCTAGTTGGTCCACCTTGTAGATGTAAAGTCAGAGACGATCTCTCATCTATTGCTGCTGTTTGAGTTGGTCATCTTCCAGACCTTCATCAGTGGTCATAGGACGCTGCCCACAAGGCGCTTTTTGCTGGATGTTTTTGGTTGGTGGACTATTCTCAGTCCAGCAGCGCTGCTGTGTCTTATCCACTCATACCAGCACAACACACACTAACACACAACCACCATGTCAGTGTTACTGCAGTGCTGAGAATGACCAATCACCCAAATAATGCCTACTCTGTCGTGGTCCTGGGAGAGTCCTGACCATTGAAGAACAGCATGAAAGGGGGCTAACAAAGCATGCAGAGAAACAGATGGACTACAGTCAGTAATTGTAGAACTACAAAGTGCTCCTATATGGTAAGTGGAGCTGATAAAATAGACAGCGAGTGTAGAAACAAGGAGGTGGTTTTAATGTTATGGCTGATCGGTGTATATTGGGGGGACAATATTCAGATATGCTTATAATGTACCTTCCATGTACTGATGTAAAATTATAAATAAGCATATTCCACTCACTGGCTTTGCGTAACTTTAGTATCCGTCAGTGTTCCCATTAGTGGTTTAGAACAGCAGAAAACCCGCCCTCCTGGTATTCATTTTATGACTACGGCCTTGGTTGATGTCCTTGCCACTAAATTGCAGAACAAATGAAAGTGGAATACAGTTACAAAGACAGTACACATTTAACATGATACATGGTTATTAATGGCTATAGAAAATAATAATTTCATTTTATACATTTTACCCCGAAGCTGTTGTTATCTAGAAGTAGTAGTGCCAACTATGTGCCATACCATACGCTGAACCTGATTATTAAGTAATAAGTGTAGGTGTGATCAGCTGTCATTACCCACACTAAATTAAAACTCTGATCACTTAAATGCTGGATGGCAAAGCAAGAACGGAAATTTTATAATACCCTGGTTAGACTTGGGCTAAGTCATACACAAATCACAACTAGGCTAAATGTTGACTAAAACTGTTATACATTTGGTTTATTATAAACGTACACCATTATAGAAAATCTCTTATGCTCCAAATATGTTTATTAACTGTAATTCAATCAGTAAATGTAGAACAGTCACATCTTTATATGAAGCATCCACAGTTCCTTTTTGAATAAAATGTCTTTAAGATATATTTATAAAATTCCTGTTTACTTACCACAGATGTTGCCTTTCTTGTTTTCCTTTAATAGAATCATTATTTTCACTTCCACTGCAGAACCAGACAGCTTTTCCCTCTCTGTCTAAATTTGAAGTGTGTTGTTGAGTGTGGATGAGTCTTGCTTGCTGGTGTGTAGAGCTTTATAAGCATGTGTAGCTCCTTGTCATGTCCTCAGTAGGTGTAGGGATGTGGGTTGAGGATTTGTCAGTCACAGTGCTGGGTGAAGTAAAAAGGTGGCACTGACGTTGATGCTCAGACCCGGCATAGTGGGAGATGAAAGTGAGTCACTTCTCGTGGGCCTGCAAGCGTGGGCATTGAGCTAGCAAGAGTTTTCAAATGTGAAGTGTCTTGCACACTGGATTGTGGGTTGATGAGAGTGGAAGGGGGAAAAAAGATATGCTGGGAAAAGATACCACCTTAAAAGCATGGTGAATTTGAGGGATTATGTGGGTTGTAATCTATGTTGGTGACAGTAAAATGTTATGCATAAATCCCATGGTTCACTTTATTTCTATGAATGAAAGATGTTACTTTATTTAGAATTAGTGAACTTGGCTTTATTTGACCAGATGATTTTACAAATGTCTATACTAATACCATGTGCTCTATATTTTTATAGTGTTAGTGTCTGAAATTAAAGTGCATAAAAATGTTCCAGCCAGATGATTTTAATTAAACCAACATTATCGACACCAATAAAAACATGAAAATGTTTTTTTTTTTCAAAATACAAGATTGTGGCCGCTCAGATGGCGCAGCGGTAAAACACGCTAACACAACAGAGCTGGGATTTCGAATACATTGTATCGAATCTCAGCTCTGCCATACGGCTGGGCTGGGTGGCTGCATGAACAGCAATTGGCTGTTGTTCATAGGGTAGGATAAGCCAGATAGGGACTCCTCATAACTGAGCGAATTACGACCTCTGCTGGCTGGTTGATGGCGTCTGCACAGAGTTGAGGAATAATACTGATCAGGGTGTGGCTCTCCGTGCACAAAGCTGATCGGCATATGAACTCGCCTCATGCAGGTGAAAAGATGCGGCCGGCTACGGCTACTGCACACGTGTCGGCTACTGCACTGTGTGACAGTCTCACTCTCCTCAATCGGGGCGGGGGTCAGCTTCAGTGGAGAGGAAGCATAACGCAATTGGGTACAAATTGGACGCACTTAAAAAATTGGGAGAAAAAGGAAAAAGGCATATTTTTCTTGTATTAAAAAATAATACAAGATTGTCTTAATACAGTGTCTTAATTTTATAAACCTTGTTTTTAAAAATCTCAGATTTCACAGATCCCCCCCCCCCCCCACACTTCCACAAAATTGTTTGAGAGTTTTCCAAACTCAGTTACCCAAGTTCTGTTTTTAGCTGCTTTATACTTCGACATCTTGGACATTTTGAATAACCAATTACTAACTGAATTGCCGTAGGATTGCTAGAACCGCCTCATAGTGCAACTTAACCAGTGAACATGAGGCACTTGAATGCTATGTGAATGAAAAACGTTAAATTGGTAAACACAAACCTTAAAGTTTGAATTTCACAGCAATTTGCATATTACACTTTAATACGTAGGGCCAAAACTATAATACAACTTCAAGTCCATCTCAGTTATTCTACTCTCCAGGCTACAAAAGGTACAGTGTGTTCATCTTCGTAAAGAAGATTACAAATGTGTTTACTGAAATGGATTCTTTACAGACACAGGATTTCCACCCAGTGGGATTTGTTAGACATTGGAAGAATGTGGATCATTGAGTTTGTACTGCTCTCTCTTAAATGTGATTCACTTGAACTTGCTCTACTGGGTGAAGCCGACAACTGCTTTGAAAGACAGGTCAAATTAAACAGTGTTTATAGTCAACCCAGCATGACATTATAATTACATATGGCCTTGAATAGTCTCCCAGTTCAATGTTGTTTAGGAACTATGTTTCTTACACCAGTTTCTTCATGTACATTATTTTGAAAATTATTAATTAAATGTTTATACCTACTATATCTACTTTACATGCCATGTAAAATCATCTCTGTTATTTATTACAGAAACCAAATTCTGATTTATATTTTTACTGAAGTATGACGAACACAAAAATGATTGTGTATATAAAGGTAAACAATGTGACTGGTATTACTTTACTTTGGTTCTGATATAATAATTAACAGACATTTTTTATCATGTTTGATAGTCCGACCACTACCAAGCACTGGGAGGCAGAACTAGCAGCGCTGAAGAGCAACAATGCCAAACTGACGGCGGCGCTGCTGGAGTCCACAGCCAATGTCAAGCAGTGGAAACAGCAGCTGGCTGCTTATCAGGAGGAGGCTGAGAGGCTTCATAAAAGGGTGAGGACAAGCAAATTAAATTACAGTATTAGACAGTGTAATAGAGACTTCAGGACAAGCTTGAATTATTTATAGATTGGGTACATAAATAAGACATGGAAAGAGTTTAGCAGAGAGGGAGAGTATGTGGATGTGTTAAACACTTTTCTTTATGTTTGCTTTTGGCAGGCTTTTGATAGAACTTATAGAGAGATAAAACTTAATTGGAATTAATTAGATTTTCCCTCTGACACAGAGCCAGTACTAAAGCTGATGTTACTGAAGCAAACATGTCTTTATTTTTTATTTTCACACTGATCCTACCTGTTACCAGGGTAGTAACTATAAGGCTGTCCTCCAAGACGTGTAGTAATCCACAGTATCAGTTCACTTTAACTGTAAGTAAAGTTAGCTGGTATATACTGTATACCTGCAATAGGCTAGCATCATGCTATTTGACTAGGCAGAAAAGAACAACATTTTTATAACCAAAGAGCTGGGCTGATGATGGGCTGTTGGATTCTTAGTTACAAATGACTATGTACAGTGTATCACAAAAGTGAGTACACCCCTCACATTTCTGCAAATATTTTATTATATCTTTTCATGGGACAACACTATAGAAATAAAACTTGGATATAACTTAGAGTAGTCAGTGTACAATTTGTATAGCAGTGTAGATTTACTGTCTTCTGAAAATAACTCAACACACAGCCATTAATGTCTAAATGGCTGGCAACATAAGTGAGTACACCCCACAGTGAACATGTCCAAATTGTGCCCAAAGTGTCAATATTTTGTGTGACCACCCTTATTATCCAGCACTGCCTTAACCCTCCTGGGCATGGAATTCACCAGAGCTGCACAGGTTGCTACTGGAATCCTCTTCCACTCCTCCATGATGACATCACGGAGCTGGTGGATGTTAGACACCTTGAACTCCTCCACCTTCCACTTGAGGATGCGCCACAGGTGCTCAATTGGGTTTAGTCCATCACCTTTACCTTCAGCTTCCTCAGCAAGGCAGTTGTCATCTTGGAGGTTGTGTTTGGGGTCGTTATCCTGTTGGAAAACTGCCATGAGGCCCAGTTTTCGAAGAGAGGGGATCATGCTCTGTTTCAGAATGTCACAGTACATGTTGGAATTCATGTTTCCCTCAATGAACTGCAGCTCCCCAGTGCCAGCAACACTCATGCAGCCCAAGACCATGATGCTACCACCACCATGCTTGACTGTAGGCAAGATACAGTTGTCTTGGTACTTCTCACCAGGGCGCCGCCACACATGCTGGACACCATCTGAGCCAAACAAGTTAATCTTGGTCTCGTCAGACCACAGGGCATTCCAGTAATCCATGTTCTTGGACTGCTTGTTTTCAGCAAACTGTTTGCGGGCTTTCTTGTGCGTCAGCTTCCTTGCGGGATGACGACCATGCAGACCGAGTTGATGCAGTGTGCGGCGTATGGTCTGAGCACTGACAGGCTGACCTCCCACGTCTTCAACCTCTGCAGCAATGCTGGCAGCACTCATGTGTCTATTTTTTAAAGCCAACCTCTGGATATGACGCCGAACACGTGGACTCAACTTCTTTGGTCGACCCTGGCGAAGCCTGTTCCGAGTGGAACCTGTCCTGGAAAACCGCTGTATGACCTTGGCCACCATGCTGTAGCTCAGTTTCAGGGTGTTAGCAATCTTCTTATAGCCCAGGCCATCTTTGTGGAGAGCAACAATTCTATTTCTCACATCCTCAGAGAGTTCTTTGCCATGAGGTGCCATGTTGAATATCCAGTGGCCAGTATGAGAGAATTGTACCCAAAACACCAAATTTAACAGCCCTGCTCCCCATTCACACCTGGGACCTTGACACATGACACCAGGGAGGGACAACGACACATTTGGGCACAATTTGGACATGTTCACTGTGGGGTGTACTCACTTATGTTGCCAGCTATTTAGACATTAATGGCTGTGTGTTGAGTTATTTTCAGAAGACAGTAAATCTACACTGCTATACAAGTTGTACACTGACTACTCTAAGATATATCCAAGTTTTATTTCTATAGTGTTGTCCCATGAAAAGATATAATGAAATATTTGCAGAAATGTGAGGGGTGTACTCACTTTTGTGATACACTGTAATTGTGATTCAAAGTTCAAACTCACAGGGATAGGTGCAAACACCTGACAGTGGTTCCACTTGGCATCCTAGGAGAATATTTTCAATGTAAAACACGCTAGCCCACCAGTGCTGAGATCTCAAGCTCTTGAGTTCAAATCTCAGCTCTGCTATCTGCTGTCCGGGCACCTCCACACAGACATGATTGGCTAATGTCTGCCGGTTGAGAGGGCTGAAGGAATTCCATATTGCTGCTGCAATTGTGGCCTCTGCTGGCTAGTGAATGGCGCCTACAGAGATGGGTCAGGGTAGCTGTCTGCAGCAGTTTAGGACGATATAATTGGGAAAACTGGATGCGACTAGATTGGGAGAATAATGGAAAAGCATAAATGTACATAGATCAAAAAACATCCATATTATAATGTAAATATCAAAGATTGTTAAAGCAAGTTTTAAATATTTTTATTAAATATTATTTAGTTACTCCACACTGACCATTCTGGATGGGTGAGGGATAACATGTCCTTCTCTGAAGCACATAAAGCCAGCCACTGCTTTTTTTTTATTTGCTGCTTGTTTAAAAACAGCAGCTGAACAATTTTGAAGGAGGGTATCGTTTGTCCTATACTGTATAAGTGATTAAAATTCACATTTTGCTCATTTACTTAAGACACTTATTTTGCTTATTCTCTTGGACTTCCAATCCTTTTGTCTCTATCATCTGACAAAAGGTTAAAGAAATTGGTGTTGCACCAGTCATGTTAAGATTTTTTCTTAACCAAACACAATGGAACTCTGTTTTCTTCTCAGCAACTAAACTTATAAACCAAAGACTGTTTTGTGTGTAATAATTCCAAATTAGTCATTGGCAGCTTGTCTATTAAAACAGCTGTTGCAGTCCTAATAACAATCATACTGTCTTTTTAATTTGTGGTTTATCAGGTGTCCGAACTGGAAAGTCAAAGTAGTCAAGCCAATGCCATCAAGTGTCAAAAAACAGAGCTGAACAAAACCATAGAGGAGTTGGAGACCACACTGAAGGTCAAAGAAGAGGTACCAGCATACATTCTAAATTATACCTTTGTGTTTACTAGGGTTATTCTCTATAGTGGGAGAGTCAGTGTTGTAGTAAAATCTGACTCAGCATAATTTGATACCTTTAGGATGCAGGAGTTTAGTCAAATGTGTTTCTGACATCAGGTGTCATGCCAAATTCTGCACAATAATGCATTTTAAATCATTTAAATTATAAAGAACAAATGAAGCAAACTGAGTAATGTGTTCTATATCATTTAATTGGTCACAATAAGAATGTTGGTTAACATTTATCTGTAGACTTATAGCTCTCAGTTATTGTTTTAAAAATTCAGGATTTGCATTTCTAATTGTTCCTAATTGTTTCCTCTTTTGTTTTTCTAGGAAATGGAACGTCTTAGAGAGGAAGTGGAAAAAGCTAAACAGCTTCAGTCAGAGAAAGCTACTCTTGAACAGAAACTTGAGGTAAACTGCTTATATTAAACATTTTATGTATGAACATATGCTCTGTTTTAGCTGTTCTCTTTACAAACGTTATATAAACAGTGCTGAAAATAAGCATGGCTGCTCTGACAGTTTTTCTAAAAGCCACTTCTCGATGAGTGCAATCCAGAACATGTTCACATCAATGCATGTTTTCTCCAACTTTAGTAAACAAACCAAACGTTTAAAATGAATTTTAGAAATGGACTTACCATTGGATTTAATTTTCCTAGAAGCTTTAGGTTTTCTTGAGTTTGCATTGTATGGATTATTCTGACTGGCCACCATTCACATCACCTTTGTGTTTTCCAACAATCTTTCTTCAGGCTACAGATACACGGAACAAGGAACTGGAGGAGCAGCTAGCCGACATAGAGCAGCGTCTGGAGACGAGCCAGGTGGAGCAGGAAAACTTCCGCAAGAGCCTCAAAACACTGCTGGACATCCTGGACACCAAGATCTTTGAGCTGACAGAGATGAGGGACAACCTGGCCAAACTTATAGAGGACAGCTAGAACACGTTGCCTTCACCTCTGCTTTAAAAAAACACTTGCAGACTCCAGGGTACACAGTGATGAGAAGAAAATGCACAGCTTCTCAGCCTTGTTGTGTACCAACTCTCAAAGCCTTCCTGAATGAAGGACTCCTATTATATACTTACTTCTATGGTATGATAATCATTTGGTTGCACTTGAATTTGTACTTTTTAGGTGGATTATATTTCTTTAGTGCCACTGCTAACTACTAGATGATATCTCCCATATATATCGCTCCCATTCTTTCCTTGCTGCTTTCATTGTTTTCCTTAATTGTACACAGGTAGTAATCCTAGAGAAAGTAGACAGCCTACAAAGTTGAATTCGGCTGCATGTAGGCTGTTCCTGTTTTTAAGGTGCTGGTTTTGCATGCCTGGTTATTGGCATTAAAGGACATATACTATGCTGCTGAGGACACTAAAGTCAATCACTTCAACTGGATCACTGGATTGTCTGTTCCGAGCCATATATTGTAGCCAGACCTGGTCGGCTTGCCTCAACACCTTCAAGGAAACTGCCTCAGATATTCAGGATATTCTACCTTTGACTTCCTGATCAGAACAGAACCACATTGGGTTTTCACAGAACACTTAGATGCAGATGTGGCATATTGGCCTGTAATGTACAATGAGCAATATTAGAGACAGTTTGTATGTCACCTCAGCATATCTATCAGGTATTCCAACTCTGGACTAATCTGTGGACTAATGTGGTTTAGTAGATGTACCCCCATAGACCAGTAATAGTGCTGTTTGATAGTTTGGGCCTTATTTTTTCTGAACTGAATAGTTCATTCAATAAGAAATATTCTCTATTTGGTTGCATTACCAAATGCAGTGTGCTTACCCTACTGACTAAAATATGTGTTATTGAGAAATGTATATGCTGATGGAAAATACATAAAGCATAAAGCACTGTCAATATGATTGTATTTATAAATGGGAAAAGTTCATTTTAAATTTCCCAATGTTAATAAAATTATTATTCATTGTTAATAAATTATTATTCAAAAATATTTGCAAACATATTTTTTCCACACATGAACATATAATTCAGTAACACAGAGTTAATAGGGATTTACTTCCATTTTAGTCCTGGCTTTTACACAGCATTCCAATTCATCCATGTCTTTTATTGATAAAGAAATATACAATTACTCCAAGAAAAGCTAAAAAATCTACAACACAGCTGAACAGTAGAACTACGTCTGAGAATTACTCGACATTCCAGTAAATAAAGGAGTCATCAGTACCGCTCAGTGCTGCAACAGTGCCGCCCACACAGTCATCCAGGAACGGCCTGTGAGACAAATCCAGCATGAAGATGGAGACACCTTGTGTCCGTAGAAGGTACTGCACTGAGCATTATGGCAATATTCATTACATGACCCTAATACACATTTTTAATTACTGTGTTTAAGTATAATTCCATTCACTCTGCATAGACAATTATTGGTAACACAAACTTAATTCCAAATAATTTGTGACACTGGGTAAATAAGTACACAAAGCAGTCATTTGTAAACTGGCTTTTACTGGAAAGTAAGTAAAACCAGCACAAAGACAAGATATTTCATGTTTGACCTAATCACCTTTATTGATTTGTGAACATGTAAATATGTAGCAGGTAATGCTATCATGAATAAGTAAAAAGAGCACCAACAAAAGGTTCAACTAAGATGTTGAAGTGTTATAACATGCAGGAATGGACCAAATGCCCTAAGATGGATTGATGGATCAAGACCAGTTGTGACCCTGACCAGGATAACACAATTATTGTCAACATTTGGATCAAAGTTAGTCCATCATATCCCTGTAAAATACTTAAAATTCGTTTGTTTACATCATTACATTTATTCACCTTGTAGACACTCTTGTTTTATACACAAACTGTTGAAAAAACATGATGCTAAATGGAATCAGAGTGAAATTTAGGCATATATATATATATAAATCAGTTGCTACACAAGAACATAAAGAGGAAAAAGAGGCAATAAGTACAATTATCTACGTTATTTCAAATCACAATAATATTTAAGTGTGTAATAATTAATGCAAGAAACAATTAATGTTTCTTGTTAACATATTCTACTACAAAACTATGTGGTAATCCATCCTAATTATTGAGTTTTGGTTTTTCAGCCATACCCACTGCTGATAGGTGTAAAAAATTATTATAGGTTTTTACATTCGAGGCCATAGTTTGGGGATGGTTCAGCCAGTCTTGCCAGTGGAGTGGAGGCTGTTATAACTGAGGAAAAAGGGGCATATTAACGCCTGTGACTAACACATTCGGTTCAATTCACAGCAAATTAATAAAACCTTAAAACCCTTGTGTCAGCTGACAGTTTTTAAACATCTGTAACATTGCTTTTGACCAATAGAAACAGCAACTAGAGGGAGCCAAAACACAGTAGAGTATTAAAGCTCAGTGGTTTGTAATACTGTAGTTTTTAAAGTAACTCTGAGGAAAAAACAGGTAAATCTGAATGGCAATACAGGCCTGATATAGACTGTCAGCAGTAAGAGTTCCTAAATAACTACATGGGAAAATGCTTTAGAAGTGCTGCAAATTCATTACTCATAGCTAAGACCATTAAATATTTGAGAGTTCAATTGATGGAAGATTAACAAACTGTACAGAACTGAATGCTTAAACCCTTACCAAAAGGCTGATAGCTCATTTAAGGCTATATGAGGATTTTTAGAATACACACACATACTGTATGTGTATATACTGTACACTTTGAGAGACTTTTGTCACAACCTAACTAAAGGTGTTGGGAATTAAAGGCAAGTGTCATGGTACTATAACTGATTAACATAAATTTAATCAAGCTTTTTGTTCTGTATGGCAGTGGTCTGTTCCAAAATATCCCCATCCCAGGACACAAGGGTATGGTTTGTTTGTTTGTTTGTTTGTTTATTAGGATTTTAACATCATGTTTTACACTTTGGTTACATTCATGACAGGAACGATAGTTACTCATTACACAAGGTTTATCAGTTCACAAGGTTATATCGAATCGTCATGGACAATTTAGCGTCTCCAGTTCACCTCACTTGCATGTATTTGGACTGTGGGAGGAAACCGGAGCACTCGGAGGAAACCCACATGGACACGGGAGAACATGCAAACTCCACACAGAAAGGACCCGGACCGCCCCACCTGGGGATCGAACCCAGGACCTTCTTGCTGTGAGGCGACAGTGCTACCCACTTAGCCACCATGCCGCCCCATGGGTATGGTTTAATAAGTATACAAATTGTGTAGGTCATATGACATAGCCTTTACAATCACTCATATACACATTGTACTTACCCTAAATAAAAGGTTCTTTGTTTTTTGACCAGTGAACCTTTTTTAGTGGCTCATCTTTTTGCGATCACACAACCTTCTGTTAAATTGGCTTTTTATTCCACAACATGTTAAGAAGTGCAAATTTTACAGACTTTTAGTAATGAAGCTAAAGTAATTCATTATAATTTTAACTACATTTTTACTGTTTGTGGCTAAAGCCTAAGTCGACGTTACTAAAATAAATCAAGCATCTGATGGTTAAGTGCCTTCTCTAAAAGAGAAATCTTTGCTAATTTTCCTTGTGTTTGGAGCAATAATATGTTAGTAATAAATTCCACCAGAAACATCAGTTCTTATAGGAAAGACATCCATAATTAAGTGTGACACAGGCTGAACCAAAATATTTGGACATGACTTGTAAACACATTCTTATATATGAGGTAGTTTCCCGCATGTACTGAGTAAGCATGAAGCCATAATTTATAAACTGTTGATCAAACTATGATGAATTCACACCAGGTTTACTTCAGATCTAATGCACATTATCTTAACAGTATAACAAGATCCATGAGTGTGTGTTGTGGTGTTAGGGAGTCTGCAGTTTATTTACTGAACCAGCATGAATGTGGAAATAAGAAAATAGGAACATGAGGCTATGCAGTGCACACATCACTTACTGGATCTACTGTTTTAAATAGCCAAAAAAGTAAACATAGTCTTACCTAAAACTGTCAAACAGTGAGTATGTAGATGTAAATGTTTCATGAGTGTTTATTAAAAGACAGATTTGTTTATTTTAGTGATACAGGGTTAACTATTTTTATGCTAAAACATCATAGCCTACTGTGCTAAGATGCTTTTGTTATCTTCTGTCTGTGGTCATAGCTTTAAATATAAACTGTAAAGATATAAAGATTTTAAGTAACCTGCTGTTAATTGTTACAGTAGTTATAATAATATTTAACATTTTTAATATGAATTAAATATGATTTTAGCCATCCTTTGCTGGTTTGACAAACTCTTTTGTTCCAGCTCTTTTAAACTAGTAATCGAAAGGTTACTGGTTCAAACCCCACCACTGCCAGGTTGCCACTGTTGGGCCCTTAAGCAAGGCCCTTAACCCTCAATTGTTTAGACAATATACCGTCACAGTACTGCAAGTTGCTTTGGAAAAAAGTGTCAGCTAAATGCCAAAAATGTTAGTTTAAGCTTTAGTTTAAGATTAGGATTTAGATCAGGACTCAAAGCAGGTCAGTTCAGATTTTCTCAATGTTTTCTTCTCATCCATTATTCTGTGACTTTTGCTTGGAAGTTTTCTGACACTGGGCTGTAAGTTTCTCTCCAAAAGTCTATGTTAGTCTTCTGACTTCATTGTTTCCTGCACAAATTCATGACACACAGTGCCTAAGGCAGAAACATAGGCATGGTGTTCTTCTGAAGTAATGCTTCATTTTTTTCTCCTTTAAACACAGAGTTGGTGTGACTTACCAAAAAATTGTTTCAGCTGTCCAAAGCACATTCTCCCTAAAAGACTGTGGTTTGTCTATTCAACCCTTTTTGTCTTGCTGGTATAAGATGGGTTCACCTGGGTCTACCATGAATTCAATTTGCATTCAGAGACCGTCAGATCCCAAGTACAACTTGAAACAGTTGTACTTTGAGTACAAGTACATGTTGTACCTCCTTGTGAACATATGTAGACTGTGCACTTGGTTCTTTCTCGACCGTTCGAACATCAAACATTTAATCTTGGGCAATTTTTTGTGACCACATCCAGAGGCCTTACATTTCCTAATAACATTGGCAACTGTGGTCACAGAAATGTCTTGTAACCTTTACATTGAGCTTGCTTGGATGTTACCTTTTTTGCCTCAGACCCCTTTCTGCTTTTCTTTTTTGTTCACCATATTTAATATCATACTTACTGTTGTACTCACAGTGGCATAAAACAGCAGGATGAGTAAATTCCTTTTTTTAAACATAAGATTAATAAGTCGGCTTAAACTTTCACCACATTGCAACAGCTGATAGTAACATTCAACAGATAGCTTGATGTTTTATTTTGATAAAATACAAGAATTCCTATATAATGGGGTCAGTAGTCTGAGACCACTAGTGAAAATGCATTTTCAGAATATCTTAGTTTTCGCCCAATGAATCAGACACAGTGCAATTTTTACCAGGATAAAGCAGTGGTAAAACACGCAATGAATGAATACATGAAGACTTTTGATGAAATTAAGTATTTGTCATGGTTATATTTATTAAAGGTGAACAAAGGCTGCTGTATTATTAACTTAAGTTAATATTAACTCAAGTTTATGAGTAGATCAAATGCACATGCTCACTGGAAAGGCAGACTTAAGAATCAAAGGCTCAAGACAAACTGACCTTTTATAAGAAGGAATTGACATGGTCATTTTCATAAATGTGCTTATTTGCTTTTTAACCAGATCTGCTGCATTTAAACAGTTTAGTATTTAAACTCGATTAGTATTGGGGGCATCTTAGCATGCATGGTCCAGACTGTCCTCTGAAATGACAAATACTGTAACAGTGTTTAAAATGAAGTAGCTAAAATAAAGTACGGCAGGTAAAAAGACAATTAGATTAGTAGAAAGTAGTAATAGAAAAAGGAAGTAGACAAAACATAGAAATAAGTGAAATGACCAAAAATGACAGTGAGAAAATAATGTACAAAAAGTCTAACTAGAATACAGACCAAGAGAATAGGCAAGAGGGAAACAACATACAACCCCAAATCAGAAAAACAGTGACGAAAAGGAAATCTTAAGACGTGTTTGTAGGAAGAATGGGACAAAATAAAATCTGAAACACTAAATTGCTCGGTGCCAAAACATCTTTTAAGTGTGGTGAAAAGGAATAGCAACATTACAAAGTGGTAGATGCTTTACTGTCCCAACTTTTTTGGAATGTGTTGGAGGCCTAAAATGCAGGAATGGAAGTTTATTAATAAAAGAAATGAAGTTGACCAGACAAAACATGAAATATCTCAGGTTCATCCTGTCTGCAATGAAATATGAAATCATTTGCATTTTCTATGCTGTCCCAATCTTTTTCTGATTTGGGGTTGTACACATGTAAGATTAAAAAACAAAAAAAACTAATATACATTTAATAATAAAAGTAATAAAAATAATATATGTGAAATGTGGAAAAATAAGTTGAGGTAAATAAATGATGAGGTAAAATAATAATAAAAAAAAGATTAATGTTTTGTTTTGCAATCGACTAGCCCTATGCTAAGCGTTATTGGATATGAGACACACCACAACCCTAAATTTCCTTTCTTTGTTGATGATGCTTTGGTAATACTGTAACTGAATATGTTCATGCAATAATAAAGCTTATTAAATTAAACTGTAAATTGAATTAAGAGATAGTGAGAGAGAGAGTGAGAGAGAGAGAGAGAGAGAGAGAGAGAGAAGGGGGGAAGACCCGGGTGAAACTTCCTGAATGGCCACAATGCTGCTGTAGCAGAACAACGGGGAGAAGAATGAGACTAACACTCCTCACAGGTTAGTTCAACTTCTTTTAAAAACGTATTTAAATGAATGTTTTATTATTAATATTATATAGAGTTTAATGTTATTGTTAATTAAACGCGCATGGGTTGGCCTGGGTCGCGTTTCAATAACATTTTGAACAATTCCAGGTTGAATAGGAAAAAGTGTGGCACACAAAGAAGTGCTTCGGTGAACCGTTAGGTTTTTTCCTTTTTAACACTTTTGGCTACTTCGAGTTTAAATGAAACTAATGTGTTATTTTTGTAGTCGAACGACAATGAATGTGCGTTTAAAACTTTGAGATATATCGAAAGAGAACAAGAAGATAATCTCAAACAGGCGACGAGGGTTTGGAGGAACTGTTGAAGATGGGCTAAGCTGTGAATGGACATTTTGGGAAAACGTATAAAAGTCTTTATATATAAAAGTTGACCTATTCTATATATTTGGGACAGAACAAACTTTTTTCTTTTACATTTATTCTATTCTAATGGCTACACCCGAAACTGCACATTACTTCACCAACTAGTGAGTAGCTTACTCTTCAGACTAGTATTCATACTTGCACTAAGTGTAGTAAGCTAGTGTTCAGATTTTCAGCCAACAAGTCCTGCATGAGGATTTTCCACAGGCTCACAGAACCCATGGTTTTATGAAGCACGTCCTAAGAATGTCAGATTAACCCAAATTCAAGACAGACTCAGTATTATTATTATTATTGCACAAACTAAGCTTACCAGAATACATTATTCTCTTCTTTGTTCAAGGATACTAAACCACAGTGGTTAATTCAGCCCAGCTGCACAAAACCATTCATGTTCTCCTACAAAGCAGACCAAAGACTTTCGGATATTAAATAATAAGAAAGGTCAGTAGAGAACTGTTTCAAACCGGTATTCATTCTTTCTTTAGCCCAGTCTGCTTAAAAGAGATGCATTCAGGGATCACTTTTTAATTACATATGGTTTTGATTCTAAATGCAGCTCTGCCCTGGTAGGCCAAACTGAGTCGACTTAAAGGAATACTCCAACGTTTTCAATCTAACATTTATCCATCTCGTCTGTCATTTATAAACAATTACCACAAGTAAGAGTTTCAATCTTTTATTGTTTTGAAAAAGACCTAAAACTTGTTTACTCCGGGGACACTTACAGTGACGTCTAAGGAAACATGTTGGTGACCTTTGTGAAATTTTTAGTCCCTCTTCATAAGTTTAGTAATAAACATTGACCTAGCATTTTTACCAAAAGAAACTTCTGTGTGCTATTATAAACTGTCGGGTTTTGTTGCCTTAGTCTTCAGTCATAAAAACAACTTTACATTTAATGACCCATAGTGCAGCTTCAAAATGTTGCCAAGTCTGTGTTTTTTGTTTTTGTGTTTTTTTTTGCTTGAACGGTCCAGTATTTTAAGTAGTTGTGCAGCTTAGGCCATAACACCCTACTTATGTGTAGGTGTGCATATAAAAGTAGGTGAAACATCTAGGTTTGTTTTTTTATGACTGAAATCTGGCAACCCTACCAAGAGTGTTTGCTTTTGCAACATTTGTGCCAAGACAAGTGTTTATTGTTTTTGTACCACACAAAACATTATATAACCTATAAAACTCATTAATTATTTGGTTGTTTTACCACCACTTTATCCTGTTCAGGGTTGCGGTGGGACCCATTAGTTGGGCAAAAGGCAGGAAGAACATGCCACCACTCCATCACAGTACAGGCGCACACACCCTCCTAAATTTTTTGCAGCTCCAGTTGGGCTGACTGCATGTCTGTTGACTTGTGGGAAGAAACTGGAGCACCCAGGGGAAACCCACTGAGAGAACATGCAAACCTACACAGAAAGGACCCTGGCTGCCCAGCTGGGGAATCAAACCCAGGTCTTTTCTTGTCGTATGGTGACAACACTACCCACTGTGCCACCCTATAAAACACATACAATTGTTTAATGTTATTTGACAACCAGGGTCATGTAGATCTGGGGCCAAACCTTGTCTCTGGTCACTGTGTGAGGAATTTGGCATGTTTTCCTTGCACCCGTTGTGATCAGGTGAAGTGATTAATTAAGATTAATGATCAATTGAATAAGTTCAACATGAAAACACATCTTTAAAAAAGGGAAAACAGCATTAACAAGCTTTTTTTGATATGTAGTCTTGTTGACTGGATTAAGGCAGCACCCCTATGAACAGAACAGTAAGGAAAGGTTTTGGATATTGATTTTTCAATTATTAGAGCTGAAAATTTACAAATAGGGGCCCAGCAGTGGTAATTGCTGGTGGTGGGTCCTGAATCAGTGTCGTTCTGATCAATAGTCTTGTGCCTTAGCTACTAAGCTTGCACTGTCCTTTGTAACTTTGTGCTGTAATAATGTTTGGAAATGAGAAGTTCTGTGACCTCATCGGGCATCATCGGAAATTTTGGTGCACTTTGGGATAGTCAGTAAGGGTTACACATGTACAACTGTGCAACACAAATTTTAAACTACAGCTATTACACATGAGGGACACAGTGTATTAAAAGGAAAGGTTGGTGCTCAATAACTCAGGGGGCCATTGGTGTAATCCTTTGCTCCTGTAAATTACCCTGTGTAAAGTTCGACTTGTTTCTTAGTCTACATATTTTTGGAGAGGAGTCTTTTTCTGGGATAGGCTCTGGGTCCACCCCAACCCTGAACAGTGGTTACTGAAAATGAAGATAGAAACTGTTGTACCCTACTGATATGATTCTGTCTTTATGCCTTTTTACAATTTGTATCTAAAAGAACAAATTACACAGTTTTAATATACAGTTGTACATTATGTTGATTTACATTTTACTGAAGTCTCAATAAAAGGGTTCTAGAAAAAAAGGAGATTAGAATTAAACAGGATTACATAAATCTGGTATTGGAAGGCCAGAGTCCAAGACTGGTGAGTTTTCTGCTCAAACATGTTTGATTTTAATCCCTTCTTATTTACAAGGTCAAGTAGGTGTGTGAGCATGATCATTAGACTGTTAGACTCCAGTCCAGAGTTAAAACATACTAAAATGGCCTATTTCTTTAAAAAACAATGTAATCTGGTACATATTTGCTTACCTATGCACAGTTTGTTTGCTTTTGATATCTTGCTGCATTCCAAAAGTTCAGGGGAACAAGACGATTGAAAACAAGCAAGCATTCTTGTGAGCTTGCGACCAGTTTCTGAGGCAACGTTTGATCCAGCGGACTTTAAAACACCATCTGTGGCTCTTTGATCCCGGTCAGTAGGGGTCAGAGAGCCTGAACGTCCATATTTGAAAGGCGCTCTGGGGCCAGCGCACGAGACACTATTGTCTGTATGCCTCACAGAGACTCTTTACTGTGGTCTTCTGAGGATCAAAGGCAGAATTGTCTATGTTTCTTTTATTTTGGGGAAGTCATGCGCTCTGATTTGATTACTTTGCACTTGAGTAAATCTTTTTGGAGTGATTTCTGCGAGACATGTGCCTGACCAGGTAAATGGAATCACAGCATGACTGTCCGTAATGGCTGGTAATAGGCTTCACACCTACAGAGCAGATAGGGATCTAACCTCAATTTCAAGGTTCTGGTATCAGCTGTTTCAGGGGAACAGAGATGTGTGTTTGATTCTGGCTGAGAGGGAAGTGAGTTTCATGTACATGAGTCTTTTTCTTTGACTAAATCAAATGAACACACTTGAGCTGGCAGGATTTGATGCAATGACACAAGCGTCTGAGTCATACTACCAGCAAACGTTTAGTCAGACTCTAATAAATCTAGTGGTGAAAGTGAACCAGATGGTCATTCTGTGATTCATGAATCCAGATCCTTGGGGAAGTTACAGCAGTCGTTCAGCACAACAGCAATCCCACAGAGACGCACTGTGCAAGCTCACACTGAAATGAAAAGTTCAAGAGGCACAATGACAGCATAATTTATCTGAAGATGAACTGTTCCAGTGCTATGAATGTGGCATTTTAACTCGTATCGACTTGCATACTATTTCACTGACTGCACAAGCTTAGCATCAGTGATGTATTACAGATATATACCATTTTGTCAGCATTAAGGATGTCTTTTGGGTTTTGGGAATATGACATATTTTAACATAAAGCTAGAAAATCTGAAGACCTTTGCAGAAAACATAACACATACAAACTATTGTGGACATCAAATCATCACATTTATACAGTGGAGGCAAAAAGTCCGAGAACATTACTGAAAATACTTCACTGTTTAGAAAAAGTGACCAACTGTTCGACTTTATTTGCATTTGGTAGGTCCCTATTTTTTTACAATTATATTTTATGTGCTTTTTCTCCCAATTTAGTGTAGTCATTTTGTCTTCCGCTGGTAGGGATCCCCGATTTTTTTGCAGTTGAGGAGGGTATATTGCTGCTTACGCCTCCTTCAACCCGCACGCAGCCCTTAATGGAACCCTTTTCTACTCATGCACTCTGCGCAGGTGCCTCTATCCGCCAATCAGGGTCCTTACACAGTGTTTGAAGACCCTGCCAACATAGTCCGGTCATCCCTCCCTGCAGGCACTCGCAATTATGCCCGCTAGATGGCGTCCAGCCGACTGGTGGCAACGCCGAGTTTCGAACCAAGGAGTTCAGAATCTCGGCGCTGGTGTGCTAGCAGAATATCCCTGGGCGCCTTGGTAGGTCCCTGTTTTGTTGTAATACCTGAATGCACTTTTGGTATGGACTTATCCCAGTATTCCCAGCTCAATTTTACACTAATCTAAAGAGTATCTTGTGATGTTAGTGAATGTCTGGGTTTGTCTGTCTTTCAGTGCTTTTAAATGCTAAATGGGGATTCAGTCAGGTGACCATCAGCACTACTTGATTTTCTTTGGACATCAAGTAGATGTTGTAAAACTTTGGAGTATGAGATTTGAATGGAAAAACTTTATATTAAATTGCATCTTTACTCGTGGTCTCAGACTTTTGGTCCCTGTTGTATATGTTTGTTAATCATTACATCCCAAATCATCTGCATTAATTAGGAGTTGGTCCTTCTTTACTTCTATACTAACATCCCCACTGTAAGAAGGCTTTGGTGTCACTGTTCTGGTGTCAGTGCTGTTTCTAGCACCCAAGTGCAGTAACAGTTTAAGCTAAAATAAGTATAAAGAAATCACACATGAACAAGCACACCGTGGTGATTTTATGGTTAACAATCATTTTACAGTAAAGAAGGAAGCTGATGTTATTTTATTGCCCAGCAGTAAAGCAACAGTTATCAATGAACAGTAATCAGTGAACAAACAGTTTCAACCCAACCAGTAAGTACAAAGTCCATTACAGTGCGTTGACAAAAGGGAATCATATTCCATTGGTAATGTACAGTGTCAGAACTATGAGCTATCAAGCTATACTGGTAGTACGTTATATGACCAAAAGTATGCCTGCATGTGACCATAATCTTGTTGAAACCCAATCCAAACCTGTTGGCATTCTTCTGAAGCTGCCTTCACACAGCTTTTCTGGGCTCCCAAAGTTGTTTGGTAGGGTTAAGTTCAGGGCTCTGAACAGACACTGGAGGTTCTTCACCAGATTTAGGGTGGCTAAGTGGGTAGCACTGTCGCCTCACAGCAAGAAGGTCCTGGGTTCGATCCCCAGGTGGGGCGGTCTGGGTCCTTTCTGTGTGGAATTTGCATGTTCTCTCCGTACCTGTGTGGGTTTACTCCGGATGCTCCGGTTTCCTCCCACAGTCCAAAGACATGAGGTGAATTGGAGACACTAAACTGTCCATGACTGTGTCCGATATAACCTTGTGAACTGATAAACCTTGTGTGATGAGTAACTACCGTTCCTGTCATGAATGTAACCAAAAGTGTAAAACATGACGTTCAAATTCTAATAAACAAACATCTTCACCAGATTCAAGATCTTTATAAACCTCACGTTTTGCACAAGGACACAGTTAAATAATAATAATTAATTGTGGTGTCCACATACTTTTGGCATCATGGTCATTTGTGTATTTCACACAAAAAAAGCACCTATAGGTTCTTTTGATTTTTTTCCTTCTTTAAATTCATTGAAGTCATTATGGGTATAGAAACAAGTGCTTACCCAATTAATGCAAATCAGTCAGCACATACAAACAAACAACAAGCTCACATGCTAATAATGCTACAAAACAGCTTTCTTCTTCTTGGTTTAAATTTAGAACAGATGATTGCCCCCCAGTGGTCGGCATACATGCATAATCACTATTAATGGCAGGCGGGATGGTTGTAATTAAAAATGAAATGTAGTAGTTAGCATCCACATCTGATTCATTTAGTCTGCATTATTTAAAATGGTATTCTGCAAACACGTATGAATATAGAAAAAGCTAGGATAATATTTTTAGCTAAATAATTAATGTTAGATTTAAATTCTGTATTGGTGAGTAGAGCTCTGTAGCTTTGCTCTCAGATCGAATCAAGTGTCAGCTAATGGTAATGAATTTAAATGATATTTTTAAACAGCAAGATTAGTCACAAAATGACTTATTTCTTGGTTATCAGTTAACTGGTTAATAGTTAACATCACTACATTGTTGCATTGTTAACTGTTATGTAAAACTACCAAAATAGTTATTTAAGATAAATTAAAAATAAAAGTAAATATATTTAGACCTCTGTTGACGAATGGACTGGATATGGATAAGGTTAAAAAAATAAATCAGACGACAGCACAGTTCATACTTTCCTTTGTACGTGTCTGTGGCGAAAGTCTACTTTAAATGTTAGTCTGCAATACCAAATGTAACAAATGAAGGCTGGTTTGTAATTAGCCAAAGGTCTGGTTTATACTACAACAATAGGCCCATATTTTGTTGAGTGAAGCTGCTTTTGTTGTGTAAATGAAATCCCCTCGCTATGGAAAGATCTGATGTCATTGTTGATACAGAAAACATGTCTGTCAAAGCAAACCTCTAATGTCAAATCACACACAGTCAGCCTCTATTTAGTTTGAAAGAAATTGTAAGTCGACTAAAGGCTTGAATTCTGTATTATAGCTGTTCCTGGTTTGGGATGATTGTATTATGACTACAGTTTGATTCCGTATTCTGTGCCCTGGTTTGGGTTTTCCCTGTGCTTGCCTCCACAAGCTTAAAGCTATGCATGTGTTTGTAAGCTAGTCTTGCCGGTGCTTATCTCGGTGAGCAAAGCCAGGCATGAATGCAATCCGCTTTTAGAAACCCTGCCGCTTTTTTGATGTCTTACTCAAGAACTATATCTGCTTATCTATTTCTTTAAATACCCCCCTTTTAAAATGATAGTAAATATGGAGAAATATAGATCCCAGAAATCTCACTGGAGCCATTGAACATTAAGATTAAAAAAAGTTTAAAAAAAAATCTACTATGGCCTATTTGATTTTTATTTAGGTTTACAAGACCCTTGCAGTCAAACAGGTAGCCTTTTCTTGTCATTCTTAGTATCAGAGGATAGTTCTTCATGATTCATAGTGTTTTTTTATGTCCAGTGGTGGTGTGACCTACTGCACTCCAGCTGATTTAACCTGTTTTTAAAGTTGCATTGTTTTAAGTATGTGAGGTAGAGCTCGTCTACCTCAAGGTGTTACCTACAGTAGTTAGTCTGATCACAAATATTTCAGTACAACACTACATGGCCTCAAACAATAGAATTTAAAAGACAAAGAAAAGACACTGATTTGTAAAAACGGGTTTTAAAAAGCATAAAAGTGAAGGGAAATTATTTCAGTGGTGGAATTTACAAAAGCAAATGTATTGGAGTGCTATGTAAGACATGATCCAATGTTCAAAGACTACTTTGAACTACACTACTTTGCCCTAAATAAAAAAGCCCTGTTCACCCTCATTCCTAACAGTGTTGCATTATAACATAAATGCCAGTGATAAATGATGTGTATGGAGATCTCTATTCTAAGCTGGGAACGACCTTGAGCGGAGAAATACTGACTTCAGACAAAAGCGCCATGAGGTTTCTCTTAAGGGTTTGTCCTTGGTGGCTTTGGAATCCACCCTGAAATCTTGCTGCTAAATCCAGATTGTGATAAGTTAGGCCAGGTGCTGCCCACATTGTCTGTTCAGGGTTTAACCAAATATGAAACAGAAAAATATCAGTTTTATGAAATAAAGAAAACACTAGCATCTCACACGCTGCAGGAAGCATGCGGTGTGAAGTCGCCAATAATAACACTCTGTGTCGCTGCTTATTGGTCAGAAATGCCTTCCTTTGGCACTCGTCAGAATTCAGGTTTGTGTCTTAACCCCTGACAACAAGTCAAACTGTGAATTAGTAACTATTCTGGGGCCAAGTGGCTCAGTGGGTAGCACTGTCGCCTCACAGCAAGAAGATCCTGGGTTCGATTGCCAGGTGGGGCGGTCCGGGTCCTTTCTGTGTGATGTTCTCCCAGTGTCTGCATGGGTTTCCTCTGGGAGTTTTGGTTTTCCTTCACAGTCCAAAGACATGCAAGTGAGGTGAACTGGAGATACAAAATTGTCCATGACTGTGTTCGACATTAAAGACTTGAATAGTCCTGTCATGAATGTAACCAAAGTTTGTAAAACATGATGTTAAAATCCTAATACTCTCTACTTTGCTAAAGAAAAGTGTTCTTTGTTTTGATTTATTTATTGTTATGAGGTTTGGATACACCCTCGAACTTTTTCCTATATTTATTTTACGAAATGTTTATTAAAAAAAATTATAGTGTTTACTTTGAATAGTAACAATGTAAACAATCACTGGTGGTCCCAAAAGCTATTTGTCAAAGAGCATTTTTACCATCCAGCCAACACAGCTTTGTATTTTGAGAAGTTATAATTATTGTTATTCATACTATCTGAGAAACTTTGTGTCAATAGGATTGGAATTAGGCACCTCAGGGCTGTTTAAATAGTGAACTGCCAGATGCAGCATTCACACTGATGTACTGATTAATAGCCCTTAAGCAATCAGTAAGTTCAGAAGGAGGGCAGTTCTAACATGAATCTTCTCGTAAACATTTTTATCTGTTTATAGGTGCCAACAACTCGCTTCCTTTACGATGGATAAGGATACTGTCAGACCAGGAATGGACCTTGCCCTGCATGAATATCTACTTTTAAAAAAGGACTAATACTGGACTTCAATTTTAGTTTATTCTCAATGAGAAAGAAACGATCTGCCTGAAGAAGTTTCTTTAAAAAAATCAGACAACATGTGTCATGTTATTGTAACGTGCCGCTCTATGCTCTGGACCTTGATGAGCATTTTGGCGGCATTTGCCGAGCTGGTGGCCATCATGAGCGCTGATTGGCTGGTTGGGACACGCCATCCATCTGAGACCAATGATTCAGCTACTGTACTTACGGATCCCAATCGGCCCACGCTCGGCCTCTACAGCCGCTGTATCAGGATGGCCCAGCAGAAGACGCTGCAGTGTGGACCGTATGCTGCAGACTTTACCGAAATCGCGAGTGGATTTTGGCAAGCTGCTATTATATTCCTGGTTGTAGGAATCTTCGTGTTGTCCATAGTGGGCATTCTTGCTGTCTTCAGCATGTGCTTTCAGAGCTTTGTGGGAAAAAGCATCTTCAATGTGTGTGGTTTGCTTCAAGGCATAGCAGGTAAGAACTCCACTGTAGCATTAATTTTAATATATACAGTTGCAGTCAGAAACAGTTAACCCCCCCGATTAAATATTTAATTAGGATTTATAACACTAAACTTTAATGCAGAGCTAGATTTTGCTTTATATTAAGACTTTTATATATTGAATGATAGATAGAATATAATGCCTTTATTTGTCATGTATACAAATACAGATGTACAGTACAACAAAATTCTTTCTTTGCATATCCCAGCTTGTTTAGGAAGCTGGGGTCAGAGCAAAGGGTCAGGGATTGTTCGCCCCTGGAGCAGAGAGGGTTTAGGGCCTTGCTCAAGGGCCCAACAGTGACTGCATGGCAGAGCTGGGATTTGAACTCTCACGCCCTACCTAAAGTAAATGATCAAAAAATAAATTATGTATTTTAGTGTAGCAGAGTATTTTGTTTATACTGTCGTGTCACTGTTATTCAACCCCTAACTAATTTTGCTGTTCTTAAAATCTACTGCTAGTCTGTATGACTTAAAGTTATGCTACAACATGATTATTCTGTTGGGAACTCACTAACCACCCTTAATTTGCTTCAGCTGGGATGTGTTATATAACACCACCGAGAGATGTGTTCAAGGTGTGTTGTAACCATGGGAGATCATTTCATTGCACCAAAAGGTCAATGGGTATAAGAAGTTTTCCAAGACCTTAAACATTCTTAGAGACACCATTGGGACTGTTGTCCAGAGGTTCCAGATTTATGGTGTAACTGTGAACCTGCCTGGTTGTGAGAAAAAGCCCAAGATTTCTCCCAGAGGCCTTTGCAAATTTATCAGTACAATAATAAAAACATGATGAAGAACAGGATGACCTGATGAAGGCTGGGACAAATATGTCAGTGGCAACTAAAAGATCACTTACCAACCAAGGGCTTCATAATCAGACTCCAATTTGACCTAGAAGCACAGGAAGGGTAGACTGGAACATGCCAGAAGGACTTTGGATAGGCATGCAGAGTTTTGGGATACATTTCTATGGAGTGACAAATCAAAACTGTTTGGCATGATCCCAAGCACACTTCCAAGTCAACCAAATCTTGGTTAGGAAATCAGTCTTGGATCATCCTGGAGTGGCCTTCTCAGTCTCCAGATTTAAATCCCATAGAAAGCATTGGTTGGATTTAAAGAAAGCCATGAAACCTCAATGAGGAGATTCCACAAGACAAAAAAGATTCCTCAAGGCAAGTACATTTGTCTGTAATGAAGTATCAAGAAATATTCTTTGTATATCTTTAATCAGTTTTATACACATCACCATAATGCCTTTTTAGGTGAGGGATTTAATTTTTCTGATTGCAACTGTGCTTAATGTTGACTTTTTTTAAATCTGTGATTAAAAATATATGTGCACAGACAGTCTGTGTGATAGTCTGAGCCTTCCTGTGATCTTTTGACTTTTATTATATGTGTTGTTTTTATTTCAATTTTATCAACCGCTTCATCCTGGTCAGGGTAGTGGCAGGCCCAGATCCATGTGAAAACACTGGTTGCAAGGCAAAAATACCCTGGACAGGGTGCCAATCCATTGCAGGGCTTCGGCAAACCTCCCCCCTCCTTATCAGACACAGCCAATCACGTCTGTGTAGACGCCCGGCCAGTCAATAACAATTAATGAATCTATTAGGAGGCGTTCAGGTGGCACAGCACTTGGGATCGAATCTCAGCAGTGGTGGGCTATCGTAATAGACCGCTGCGCCACCCGAACACCAATAAATAATGTGAATGCTAAAGCTTTAACAGACCAATGGAAATTCTAGCAATGCAGTAAGACTAGCTCATGTATTGTGTACAAGTCGCAAAATTTCTATCATGTCAGCAACAATAAAGCGCCACTTCCCACCTCAACCTTCCTCAAACACTGGGTGCAAGGCGGGAAAACCTTTGACAGGGTGCCAATCCATTGCATGGCTTGGACCATCTTTCCCCCTACTCATCAGACATAGCCAGTCATGTCTGTGTAGACGCCTGGCCAGTCGATAACAATTAATGAATCTATTAGGAGGCGTTCAGGTGGCGCAGAGCTCTATTATGGGAGCCCACCATCAGTGAGATCCTGGATCGAATATAAGCAGTGGTGGGCTATCATAAAGGAATGCTACGCCACCCGAACACCTCCTGATGGATTCTTTAATCACCAAACCAATAAATATATACCTATAAATAATGTGAATGCTAAGGCTTTAACGTACCAAAGGAAATTCTACAATGCAGTAAGACTAGCTCATGTATTGTGTGCAAGTCACAGTATTTCTATCATGTCAGCAACAATAAAGCACCACTTCCCACCTCAACCCTCATGCAACAGCACTGTTTTCATGTCTTTGGTAAGGTCTACTGTCTTTAGCACCGTAATAATCGATGCTGTTTTATGTTTAAATAAGAAATAATTCATCCACCGGCCCTGTAACTTCCTATCAAGTCCCAGACCAATAACAGCTAAAGCTTATCTAACATTTTGAAAGAGGTTTATCTACAGACGTGATTTCATCCTGTAGGCTTAGTGAAATATTTATGATAGTGGAATTGAGCAATTTCTGAACCTTTGAGGCAGGACCTTGCATGCCCGATTTGATGACAGTCAGCGCATTACAAGGCTAAGAAAGTTTGTTGACTCAATCTGCAAACCAAAACGCCAGATAAAATGCACAAGACCTGTTTCACGTCTGCAAACGTTCCAGGCATGAAGCAGGAACATAATAATCTTGATACTTACTGGTAAGATGTGATAATCACACAGCTAAATAGAATCCTGGTGTTTAAGCAGCATGGGTGGGGTTTGGGTTTCTATGGATAAAAAGGGATGAAGGGATAAAAAGCTGTGGAAAACATGTCTGACGTACAGCATGACACATTTAAAAACATCATTTGTCTGCATGTATGTTTTAAAAGCTCTAGCATTCAAGTACTATACCATTAACAAAAAAAAGAGGGGGTGAGGGTAAATCAGTTCAATTTTATACTGAAATGCTGTATAGATACATACTGATCGATTCTACAAATCAGCAATGGGTTTATACTGAGACACCAAAGACCTTTAATGTAAACAAAAAAATGTTTATTAATCACTAATCAATAAGACAACACACTATTTGGCACAAAAATATTGGAAAAGAAGGCATGGCCTTAAATCAACAATCCAGTTCACCCCAAAGGTGTTTAATGGGGATAAGTAGGGATGTAACGATTCATCAGAAGACAGCAGAGGGCACTGGCGCTATTCACCTCGCCTGGTTGATGGCACTTGCCAGGTAGGGGATTTTCTAGCCAAATGTATTTATGTGAGGATACTTTCTTTATTTGTATTATTCATTTATTTATATAAAGTTGGATTTGTTTTAAAATTTCATTTCAGTTTTTTTACACAGTAAGCATTATTTCGCAGTTTGTACCTACCTCAGAAATAAAAGGACATTAATTATTTAGATAAATAAAAGATAAGCACAAATACAGTGTATTATATATTTTATAATAAATTGAATAATTGTCCTAATTCGTCTTTAATTTCATTTTGTTTAAAAAGAGTGTATCGTTACATCCCTAGGGTCTAAGTTCAGGGTCTTTATTGACCATGCTTTGTACTCAAGGGTACAGTCATGTTAAAATAAGAAAGGACCTTCCCCAAAATGTTGCCAAAGAAATAGAATATAGAAGCATACACAATTTATTTTAGCGCTCGGGTGATGCCGTGATCTGTTACGCTTGCCCACCACAGGTGCTATTGGCCGGCCCTGCACAGACATCATTGGCTCTGTCGATGGGGGGGATGGGGGGGGGGGCAGGCTGTGATGGATTGGCGCCCAGTATAGGGTGTTCCTGCTTTGTGTCCAGTGTTTCCTGGTGGAACCGGTCCTGCAATGACCCTGACCAGGTCAAACAAAGCAGTTGATGGAAATAAAATGAAAAATGAAATCTTGATTGTTCATAACCTTAGAGACATTGTGGGTAAATTTGAATTCATGCAGTGGAAGTATAACAAGAGTTAAGGTCATTTTAAGGACATCTCCAGTAGGATCAACATTGGATTCATCTTGGTCTAGCATTTCTGCCTGTTGGCAAGTGTCAAAGTTATAAAGAATGCCACTTTACAGAATCCAGAATCCAACTAGTCATCCGTTCTCAGGATACAGCAGCTATTCATAATTCATAATTATTCATGATGGATAAAATGCAAAAAAAAAAAAAAAATACTGATATTTGCCCTAAATACCTGCTGTATATAATTTGATACACATATATTCAACCGATTTTACAGCAAAATAAATTATGAAATAACAAATACTAATAAGTTGCATTAATCCACTAGATGTTCCTATTGAAAGATCAGTAAAAATGTCAGTTTTTTTTAACCATATATTTCACAGAATTGGTAAAAACATCCATGCAAAGCACCAGGTGGGTCACTGATTAAGATCTCACAATAAAAGGTCCTCTGGTGCATGCAGTACATGAAAAATCCACCAGGGGTCAGGAGACAAGTATCAAATTGTACACGTCAAGTTTTTCAGGAAAACAATATACGTACTGATGTAGAGGTCTCCAAAACTCATGTATCAAATATGATACGCTTTGCGTTCTAAGGTTAAATAAAAAAAGGTTGAAAATTGAAAATCCTCAGAAAATAGATCTGTTATTTGTGCAGATTTTTAAGTTGAAGCTTGTGTACATTGGCTAATTCTCACATTGCACACTGCTCAGTCCTTGAATACTATATTCCTAAATTGCTTGGCACATGACTAGAAGTAAAAGCAAAATCTACCCTCTGTTTTTGCACCCAGGTCTGTTCCTGATGCTCGGGCTGATGCTGTACCCGGCAGGTTTTGGCTGTGATAAGGTGGTAGGCTACTGCGGGTCTGAAGCTTCTGCGTATAAATTGGGCCAGTGTTCACTGGGCTGGGCTCTCTACACAGCTATCGGAGGAACGGTGCTCACCTTCATCTGTGCCATGTTCTCTGCCCAAGCCGAAATCGCCACCTCCGGGGACAAGGTGCAGGACGAGATAGATGAAGGCCGAACGCTCATCTGTGTGCTGTGAACTATGTGCTGGATGTTTTGTAGCTATAGCAGATGCTCATGGTTAATAGCTGAACTTACATTTTAACAAGGAATTGATGTCTTAGCTTTCTGTGGTGAGGCCACAATGCTACATGGTGCTTTTTTCTTTGCAAGCCAAATAGTAGGTGTAGATAAAAGACTCTTAATCAGTAGAGCTGGGCAATATGGTGACATGCTATTGATACTGTGATTTATTGCCACCATAATGGACTGTTGAGTATTGTGGGTAGCATTTAAGTGTCAGTGGTATTATAACCCCAGAAATGTTTAATTGATTGTATGTTTAAATCAATTGTATGCTGATTTCTTTGTCTTTACCTTTCTCTGGTATTTGTTATATAGAAACATCTTTGCACATATAATATTGCATAGCACAACAGCTCTGCTCTTTGTTGCAAAAGCAAATTCATCGATCATGCAAATTTGTGGAAAATCCCATCGTCTTCTTCAGCTAAATTTTACACACATTAGAAGTTAATAATGCAAAACCTCTTATCAACGTGAATCTAATTGAAAGTAACTTGATAAAAACCTGCTGTAGCTGCCGCTCAGGTGGCGCAGCGGTGAAAACACATGCTGGAACCGGAGCTGGGATCTCGAATACATCGTATGTACGCTGAGCGGCCACATGAACAACGATTGGCCTGTTGTTCAGATATGGGTGGGATTAAGCCGCATAGGGTCTCTCTCTCATAACTAGTACAATTACGACCTCTGCTGGCTGATTGATGGTGCCTGCACAGAGATGAGAAAAGAGTGCTGTCAGGGTGTGTCTCTCTGTACACAGTGCTGAGCTGCACTGCATTTGTCAAAGTGTAGATAGGATGCATATGGCATGCTGCCCACGTGTCGGAGGGGGTGTGGGTTAGCTTCGTTCTCCTCAATCAGAGCAGGGATCGGCATTGGTGGAGAGGAAGCATGATGCAATCAGGCAATTGGATGTGCTAAAAGGGAGAACATGCATAAATAAAAAATAAAAAACTTCTGTAGCTAGGATTAAATTGGCTACCAACAGATGAATGAAATTTTGTGTGTGATTAAGCCGTCTATAGATATCGCAATATATTGCCATATTGCCCATCACTAGTTTCCAGTACATCTCGAGATTTCTTTTATCTTTTTTCATATATAATTTGCCAAGTGTTCATAGTATTCAATCTGTACAGGTACTGTTTTTGTTTGTGATATTGCAGTTTTATTCTTGATGAAAGGTTAGACAATTACTGTGGTATGAACTGCATAATGGCACATAACCTAGTGTGTAACATACAGGTGCAATCCAAAATATTCAAACCCCCCCCTTACCTTAAAAGTATTGTAAGTGCTGACAAACTTTTGACGACTTGCTTCTGGAATCTTAAGCCATTCTTCTCATGGAAAAGCTTCAGTTCAGAGTTTTTATTTTAAGACCCTGGTTTTAGAAAAAAGGACAGTATTAACTTAGTGTTTAAAGGCAATATAAGAGGTGACTTGTTAGGAAGTATTTACCTCAGATTAGTTGAGCTGCTCTTGATATGAGAAGAAATATTAACTAAAGTGGTACCTCAAAACTCAGCATCAATTGGTTCTGGGAGTGACGTTCAGTTTAAAAGACATTGAGCTTCAAGGTACTTTATCCCCATAAGGATGTATGGGAAGACTGTTAATGCGTTCCATGGTCCCGTGAAACTGCATATATTTTAGGCTAATGTAACATAATAGGGTTGTTTTGACACACACTGAAAATAACACACATATAATTAAAAAAAACACTGAAATACAATTAAAAACAGTTAAATACAATAAAACCTGCACTTTTACCTTTACTTCTTTATTGTTTCCTTATACTTTTTAGTTGTGGAGATGCTTGATCTTGGAATACCGTATTCCATTCAGTAAAGGCGCATTCACATGAGAAGTGGCAAAATAGCTTTTGCACAGGCTGTGCTGGTGCACAAAGCTTAACGTGACTTATTAAACTAAAACAACGAGCGAGGAATTTCATTAGTAGAGAGAACTTATGAGCAGTAATAATTAAGAGAGGTTTAGTATCCCTGTGCCGTTCTTTTAATACATGGTCAGGTTAAGCTTTTTTCTTTTTTTAACGATAAGCGTTTTTAGAATCTCTCAAAAAAAAGCTGATTCTTACAATTTCTCAGAACCCCGAGCTATAACACAAGTTTAAAAGTGAAACAGGAGGGAAATCCAGCTAAACACAGATACATGTGGACACAGTGAATTTGACGGTTATTCCACACAAATGCAGATTCGTCTCATATTCACACTTTGATGACATTTTACCTCACCGCTCAAACCAAGAGCTGAACAAAGCGACTGTTCATTGTTAATTTAAAATTAAATACATAAAAAACAAAACAAACTGAACACATTGAGTTTAAGAGAAACTTTGAGTTTAAGGGTTTTTAAGTTTTAAAGATAATGAGTTTAGGGGATGTTGAGTTACAAGGTACCACTGTAGTTCATTTGGTAAGTAGTCATGGTAATACATAACTATTTAAAATAGATTCATAAAATGACATGACTTTTTAAGCCAAAATCCAGTTTCACTCATGTTACAATGATTAAATAAAGTACTTAACATGTAAATGTACTGAACAGATTATAGTAAACTCTGGCTATAATGATTTGTCGATAGTGTCTACATGTAAACAGTGGTGCAGTAGGAGCACAATAGGGGTCTGATATTTCAAATATCTTATTTTTATTAAAACATGCCTTAGTTATTTCCTATTTCTGATCTTACAATGTCAGTATGTTTGAGAGCAGGCTAGACCTGCTGCCCTTGTGACAAGCTGTGTACTGCTTCATTTTTTATTTGTTCCTCTTGTTCAGATATAACTATACTTCTCTCAGTGGTGGTTATTTCCGCAATAGGTAACTATATGTATTGCAAAAATTATGCTGCATGAAATTCTTACTGTTTACACACTTGAATAATCACTAATACTTTTATACATTTATTTGTGCAAGATCTCAATGAAATCATGTTTCTTTAATGCTTTATTTTTAATGTATTTGTTATATTAACAAACATTTTGTACATTTTTATTCCTGTTGCTGTGCTTTAGCCAAGCATTATGCATTAAAACATTCCATAACAATAAATTCCATTGTTTTTCCATATTTGACTGATTTTGAAGGAAGTGAAAGGTTGAAGTCAGGAAGCAGATTCAGGAAACAGCAAGTGCTTTATCAGTCAAGTGAAGATGGAAAGTGGAGGCTTCATAACTGGATCCATAGCAGTGTCACAATAACAAAAACAGCTGCTTTTATTATGCACACAATCCACCGCTTCATATAGTGCTTACATAGCACACAGTAGTGGTTCTGTAAGATTAAGGGGAAGATTGCATACAAATGTAAACTGGTGGCAGTGAAAGCTCAGTGGTTAAGGTTCCGAGATCATCTGCTCAAGTAAATGCTTCAAATGGGTTCTGTCGCATGTCTAAATCATAAGGGTTCATATTTGTGTAGTTGTCTTTTCTATGTTATTTAAATGTCCTTTCTTTCTGTTTTTCTATTTTTCTATGTTCCAAACACAGTTTGGCATGAATTAGAGCACTCATTCTTGGCAAGACCTTCTCATCCAACAGTCTTTATAAACGCTTTTTAGACTGAAGTTCCCACACTCCACAATCTTGTGTATAGCTTTCCCAGAAGAATGTTATAGGCTGTTATAGATTCAAAAGTCAACATTGATATTGGCAAGTCAGTATTGATGCTGATGGTTTTTAAATAGGGTGTCCAGCTACCTCACAGAAAGGTATCCTCATACCTTTGGCCATATAATTAATTTTTGCAATTGAGTCCATTTTGGAGGTTCCAGTCATGAATTTCACAGAGTTTGTTCCAAAGCTTCTCAAATTAATAAACATAAAAACAAATGTTGCAAAACTACTATATGTAATTACAATAAAGCAGAAAAAAATCTGGAGTAGTTAAAGAAGGCCTCACACATAGTTTGGTCTGTAATGCTTTTTATTATTGCTTGTTGGTGGGTATGGTTAGGGGAGGATTCTTATCCAAACTTCTTGTATCTGAACAGAGTCGATCACCACCTCTCCCACCCAGGCTTCTGTGGCCCTCCCGTGCTGATCAGAAATGCATGACAGGCCTCTTCATCTTGCAAGACCAGGCGATCAATTTATAATTAGGTTTGTGGTGATTTATGCTTTTCCAATCAAGTGGCCTCTTCCCTGATGAATGTACGCAGGCCCTCCCACCTAAACCACTGTCTAAACAAGCATGGCTCACTGTTTTGTCTCATTAGAGCCGGGGTCTCAAGATGTGGCTCTACACTTGAAGTGTGTTCTGTTCTTATGGCCTGTTATTTCTGTACAAAAGTGTATGTAGCAATAGTAGCCCACAAGTGCCAAAAAAGTTGAGAACGACTGCGTAAGGGCATCCTGTGTTCAGGTTGTAGCTGGCTGATACTGTATTAGCTTCCGGAACGTTCTCCTGTTTGCTATTTATTTCTTTTGTTACAGATGTTTACCACCATCTGAACATTTTATGTTGCCTGAAAGTCATTAATTGTTTTTGTAACTCGTTAGGACAGAGTAGGTAATGTGGTACTTACGCTTCAGGGTTCTAATGACCAGAGTTTAAACTTTGCTTGAAGAGGCGCTTTGTGGCGCAGTTACTGGCAGACCGGGTGCCTATACGCACATTGTTTGGCTTGTCCGAAAGGTGGGAATTCTGGAGGGGATTCCTAATGACTGCTGCAATTACGACCTCTGTTGACTGATCAGTGGTGCCTGCACAGGGATGGGGGATACTGGAGATCAGTGCTTGACTCTCTGTGTGTGATACAGATCTTTATATAATCCTGCTTCATGCAGGTGAAAGAAGCAGTCGGCTACTCAAAGGGGGTTTGATGAGTCTTCTCGGACAGGGGTGGAAGTCAACAGCAGTGGAGGAAGCGAAATGCTATCGGTAACGAATAGATTGGGAATAGATTGTTTGTCCATGTCTCTAAGGCTTTCCTCTGGGTTTTTCTTTTTTACCCCACTATAAATAAGGGGATTGGTTACTTAAAAATACATTTAGGTTTAAATGAAGGAAAGAGATAATTTGTTTAATGACGTGAAGCGTTTGCACCCAGAAAGACTTGCTTTCAACGATACAGATAGTGATCTATAACTTCAGCCTAGTTTCTAGACACCATCAACAAACCCTTCAAACATCTGGCATTAAAGAAATATGTACCTTGGAGCACGAGAAAGACAAGAATAAGCTGGACTGACATCACCACAATGTGGATTGCAATATCATGAGTTAGTCGACACGAGACCGGGGGCATTGCAGAAAGCTAACCCACCTGTGCAGCCAACCATCACAAAGCAATGAAGGTTTAGCGACATGACAAATATTAAAGGATAAAATGACTCTAATTATTACAGTCTAATAATATGACATGACTAAACTGATGATCTTTTGAATTTGAATCTCTTTTCTAATTAAACTCTGTCACAATTCAATAATTTCTATTATTCTTTTAGTAGACTTACCATAAGCATGAAACCTGAAATGGATGCACATGGGTCCTGAGGACTTGAGAATCCCCGCTGATCAAGTCTACACGAGTTTCATTCCTTTTACCTTCCAAAACATGCAAAAGGCAACTGGCTACTCTAAATTTCCCATAGTGTAAATGTGTGTGTGTGTGTGTGTTTATTGCCCTAAGATGTACTGGTGCCCTGTCAGGTGCAAACCCAATGCGGCCCTGACCACAGATGAAGCATTTAGTTAAAATAAATAAACCTGAAACAACAAGATTACCTAACTAGCATCACACAGAGTCCAGTTTAAGTGTATCTGATGCCATTCTGTAAATACCCCATGTGACCCTTGTGATAAAACTAGCACACGTCTTCATTGCAGCATAGCATGTCATCAATCTGCACAGAAGAAAATATATACTAGTGAGAAATAATGAATATTGCTATACATGGCTAAAATACAGGTGCATACAATCATGCATACAACCATGCAATCCCTATAGATCAACACTTGTGGTAAAATGGGTTGTACTGAACAGCTCAATGACTACCATTGGTATAGGATGACACCTTTCAAGGCTGTTTATTAAATGTATGCTTTGCAAAAACTTCCTCACTACTGTAAGTGCTGTTGTTATATGCATATATTAGAGTCTTGCATGTCTACAAAACAGGACCCTTGATCGCTGAGAAGCAGCACTTGATTAAAAAGAGCTTTGCGGATTGGGTGTCCGTGAATGAGCAGACTCTAGTATTGGCTTGAGGGGTGTATTTATTTATTAGGATTTTAACGTCATGTTTTACACACTTTTGTTACATTCATGACAGGACAAGTAGTTACTGGTTACACAAGATTCATCAGTTCAAGTTCAATGTCAAACACAGTCATGGGCAATTTATTATCAGAAAGCAGAGAGAAGCTGATAGAGGGGTGTAAAGCACACTGCGATTGGACTTTGCTATTAAGTAAATCAATTTTCTAAAAACTATTTGACAGTCTGCCAGATAAAAATGCACTGGTTATCATATTGGCCACTGCATGATTTGGTAAAGGAGAAATGATGGTTTGGGACTCAGTAGCATCAGTAAAAATGTTAATGCCAAAACAAACCATGATGTCCTGGAATGGTTAGTGTTTTTAAATTTAGCCTTGTGTACAAAAAAACCCTCCACAAATATTATATAACTTAACTTACCCTCTGAGAGACCTTACCTCAACCTTATCAAACACCACTGCGTTGAACACTGTGAGCAAAGCCTTATCACACAACAGAGCCCAAATGGAAATAAATCCCCAAAATAATGTTGAAAAATCTAATGAAATGGTGGGAAACCTACAGAAGCGAAGCTGTGTATTAAATACTTCTATTGGTATTTAGAGCCATGGGCTTGCATGGCATGTTCAGGTCCCCACAACAATTTGATGTAATGTAGAACATCTACCACAAGGTGGCGCCTGTGTCAAACAGTTTACAGCTCATTCCCCTCATCCACACCAGAACGCTGCTCATGCAGCTCGGCTCTCACACTGCCAGCCTGCAATTGTAATGAACATTTAGAAGGCATTAGTTACGATTACTTTCACATCAATTTTTAACTACACAATGAGCCACGGGAGAGAGGCTGGATCTGTGTCAGTGTCTCACATTACACACTGATCCCAAGGTCTGAAAACTCAGGCCGACATGTGGGGATATTTTAAGATACATGAGAAAATGTAGTGTTAATTGTAAATTAATTAAGTGTGTATAATAAGCTGAAATAACAGTAATAATAATTTTGCAATAATACTTCTGGAAATACAAATACAAATAATTATAATAAAAACAATTTGTTTCATGTTCATCAGTGTTTAGTTTTTTATTAAATTATATATTAATTATTACTGTTTACTAGTTACACAAGAGTGGGACACTAATAATAGTAATAGATGTAACGTATTTTATATGTATTATTTTAGAATTTTAATTAAGCCTATTGTAATTTATATATTTTTTGCTTTATTTATACTGTTACAGCTGCAGGCAACTAATTCATAAAAAAAACAAAAAAAAAAACAGTAGAGCTTTTCATACTATGCATACTTTTACTATTATTTTAAATTGCGTTAGATATATGGCCATTTATTATTTATTATTTATTTTGTATATACACCTATAAGTGCAAGCAGCAAACCGATGAACATACAATCAAAATAAATAATTGAATAAATAATACTAATAAATTGGTAGTGTTGTTATTATATAAAACTGCTTTCTATTATTTTGTTTTTTTTTAGTCATGTTAATTAATTATTTAATTATTATATTATTGTAATGTATTCAGTAATAAGTGCATATATTATTAGTAGTACAGTTAAATGATCACACAGGGCAAGCTGTAGCCTAGTGGTTAAGGTATTGGACTAGTAATCAGAAGGTCGCTGGTTTAAGCCTCACAACTGCCAGGTTGTTGCTGTTGGGCCCTTGAGCAAGGCCCTTAACCCTCAATTGCTTAGAATGTATACTGTAACTGTACTGTAAGTCGCTTTGGATTAAAGCGTCTGCTAAATGTCAATGTCAATGTCAACACAGAATATCATTATTGTTATAATAATAATTAATAATAATGACAAAGAGAATAATATTAGTGTTCTAATAATAATTAATAATAATAACACAGATAATATTATTATTGTTGTAATAATAATTAATAATAACAACACAGAGAATAATATTAGTGTTATAATAAAAATTAATAATAATAACACAGAGAGTATTATTATTGTTGTAATTATAATTAATAATAATAACAACAGAGAATATTAGTGTTATAATAATAATTAATAATAAAAACACAGAGAATAATATTAGTGTTATAATAATAATTACAATTATTATTATTATTATTATAGTGTGATGATCACAATTACAAATAGGTCCCTACAATAAACACGATTTGTTTTCTATCGCAATGTAAATAATAGCACCAGACAGCAACATTATTAAGCCACTATTTTATTAGTATAAGCAGTAGATTTGGAAGAAGCTTGATGTGCATGGTTGTATTGTAAATGCAGTGATATTAAAGGCCTCTAACCTGCTCCATTAACACTCTTTGGCGTGCTCAGTGGGACCGTCATCACTCCTCCGTTTGCTCTTACAAAATTTACTTCCCACTTGATCCTGCATTAATGAGCTCCAATCAGAAGCCCTATGAATAATCAATGGATAGTCAACAGCCGGAATGAACTCTCCCGAAGCCGAGCATGAATCTTGCTAATGGCACACATCCCCGGCTTTTAATTAGGAATAATGCTCCGCTTTGAGCACACGGGCCATCACATGCCTTGTTTGCTGCCGAATGTGAAAGGTAAACACAGAGGGGACGAAACAAACCCACACTGGTGTCATTTCCCACCGGCTAATTGTTTGTGCTAATGGTCGGTACATTAGCGCCCTTAAACACCTGGGCTACGTCCAAAACCGCATACTTCTGTACTAAATAGTATGTCAAAATAGTATGACAGCACACACAATGGAAAACTATTTAGTGCCCTTTATGAGGGTTAATTAAACGCTGATAGTTTGCGCCTGCGCAATTAAAGCCAGTTAAGTTGACCGAGTGCCTCAGTGTTAAACATTAGGCCAAGTGCTAAAAGCCGAGGCTGCAATTATCCACTTCTGACTGGACCTGCGAAAAATGTGAGGATTTATTGCACCAGGTTGTGAATGTTCAGCCTGAGGTGAGTGCATAAACATGGTAACATAAATAACATTCAGTATTATGGCTATGACTATGGCTAAAATGTGGCTAAATGTGTTTCACAGAGTGATTAAAAACTAAAAGTATTAGCCTATTTATGATAAGGTGTATATAGTTTTATAGTTCATTTCAAATGAGCCAGATAAAGTCTAAAAGAACAATTAAAATTGAAAAAATAACTTTTTATCATGCACTGTAGTCCAGGTATGTTTGTTGCATATAGTGCATATAAAATTATAAACACTATAACACTAAACACTATCTATTTATTTTGATGTATCTTGACATATCTTGATGCAAAACATGCAGAATAACATGCTAAGGAATAAACACTGTTGGGAATGGAATATTTTAACTTCTTACCTTCTGTAGGCCTCTCGGTCATGGCTAAATGATTAATCATTACATACACCAAAGTGATAAGATAATAAAATGATGAACTTGACTAAACTGATGAAATAAATAATATTTACATGAATGATCTACATAACAGGACAGATGCGTGTAAACATTACTACTAATTAGCTTTAATAAGCTAATGAATTACTAATTAGGTTTTAATATTGTATAAGATACCAGTACAGTATTAAAATATACTAATATTTAAGTAAATAACCTGTAACTAATGACACAAACTGCTGCAGTAAATGCTAGTAATTATTTTTATATAATTTGCAAAAAAAATTACACAAAATATGACACTGTTGCTTGTATACAATAGGCTAAATGTATATAAAATAGTAGTGCTAATTATTAGAATAATATAACCTGAATTATATTATTTCCATATAAATGATGTGTAATTAATTATTAAGAAAACATATCCACCAGTAACAAATACACTCCTTTGATTAAATCCAAATAATGTGTAATAAATTAAGTGAATTATTTGAAGGTGATGAGCGCTAAAACATACAGATGTTTATAAAACATGATGATATGCTTAAAAGTGGGCTATATGGTTACACAGTGTAAGCAAATGGGTACATTATACACTATTATGGGTAATGATAGAAAATAGCATATTATTATTTATTCCAAATGGTTTACATATTTTATAGTATATAGTATAGAATGCTAAAATATAAAGCACAGTATGTTATACAGGTGTATGCAAAAAGAAATAGATTTGTTATAATAGTATGTTGTATAGGCTTACACTAGTGTTAGTGTAGATAAAATGTTAACATAAATATTAAATATAATATTAATAATTGTATATAAAATTACTTAACAGTGTATCAAGTCAAAGAGGCAACTAATAAACTACAAACATAAAATAAACAGTAAAAATTTAAACATGGTACAAATATGACAAATGGTAATTATGCTAATAAATGTAATAAACTGTTACATAATAGAATATTAATGCCCAATATAACATAAACTATCTAATAAAATATTAGGCAAACATTAAAATTATGATATTATATGAGCTTGTGTTAATTATACTTGGCAGGGGGAAGATAATTATCCAAAAATACCTTAACTGGCAATATTATCCACATCACATTAAACCTGCATAAAATGTATAGAGCACAGAATTTCTAATTATCATTCTTAGATGAGGGTTGTAATTCTGGCAGTAATGGAGTTGACAGTATATCGATGGGTTATTTACAGGATGATTCAGGTTAAAAATATAAAGGTCTACACTGCCATCACAAATAAGGTGTACAAATGACAAATAAGGTGTAGCTAATGACTAGAATACATTGTGTTAATAATGATTAGTTTGATTGAACCCAGAGAACCCAGATAAGTGTAACAAATTAAGACTATTGAGCCAATTTGCAAATGATCAGCCTGAAATAAGGGCGTGAACATGGTAAAATTAATACAATTTAAAGAACGGCTGAGAGCTGCCGTGTTTACAGTGGAGCAGATGTACGTATACAGCTATGTAAGTGCTTAAAATAAAATTCTCTACACACAAAATTTAATCAATTAGAATGTGTAACTGTAGATTACAATATCTGCTAGGAAGGATCATTAGCATTTTAATAGCCGTAGTATGAGTGCAGCCTCATATGTGGAATTTGGTCATTCTCAGCCTTTAATAAGTGCAGAAGCATGCTAGAATTAATGAAATGTAATGTGTTTTATGCCTAATGGTTTTGTCTTTTATTTAGTGTGTGCATTGTGTTAATTATAACATGTATGCTGAATATAAAGTCTAACCAATAATACCAATATAGTCACATGATAAAATAATACATACATTAGAAATGATCCATGATTACATGTGTTTTCTAGAATACTTAAGGTGGCTTGGTATTGCTTTATGCTTTCACATTTATTCATAGGCTCAGAATTCCATTTACCTATACAGACTTACTTAACAACGAATGCGTGAATGAGTGCCAAAATGGACCGTAAATAAAAAGAGGACAAAAATACATTATTACTAATCTAAAAGATCATTATTATAGCTATGCATATTAGCTGTTCTCATTTCACAGAGGTCGCTGGGTTATATTGGGTGAGCTCTTTGGGATGATTGGCAGTCTGTAGCCAAGTGAAGACCAGACTATTGGTTTTGTGCACCTTCTTTATTATTGTGCTCCTTGCTAATTCAGCAGGTGAATGGAGGAAAGTCGGGCGAGCCTGTGATCCTTTTCTTTCTCGTGGCCAAGCTAGGTGACAGCACCATTAACCTTCGGGAACACTCTGCTTCCCCATTTCAGTGCCTTCCAGGAGAAGCAAGTGAACATCTGTGTCTGGAATACTGTATGTAACCACTAACATTTACATATATACAACAAACCAGCTTAAAATGTAGAAAACATCAGTGACTGTCTGTCCATTCTCTGTGTTCCATTTTAGTACTTATATATTCTGTATAATAATTTCACATAAACTATAGCTTTAATTGATCTGAAAGTGTTTATTCTTTTCAATTTGTTACTGAATCCCTAAAAGTTATTCTGATGAATACATTCTAGACAGGCTAGCTTATTTGCTCTCAGAAATACGTAATCAACCTGTGGGTTGTGTATCCAAAACCGCATGTGCACTCAGAAACGCAAACTCGAGTGGGCTCAGGCGTCCTCGGGATATTGACTTAACACAGTCGGTGGTTACGAGGGGTGTGTGTGTGTGTGTGTGGGGGGGGGGGGGTAAAGGAGGGGCGAGAGTGTTTAATGTCAGCAGCAATGGTGATGGTGTGTGTGTGCGTGCAGATGTTCCATTGTGATGGATCTATTATCCAGCTATTACAAGATAAATGAATGATCTCTCCTATTTTCCATGCCTCTAGAAAATTGAAATTGGGGGGTGGAGGTGGTGAAGTGCGTACACGTGTGATTGCGTGTGTGGTGTGACTGGTGGTGCTGGTGATAGTGGTGGTGGTGGGGTGGAAGGGCTGTACCATCCTTGCTGCATTATTAGGGTTGTTGGGATGGCCATTAATTTAAGGTAGGATAGGAACTCAGGCAGCCCGGGCCTAGTGTCTTCACATTATCAATCAAGCCTCAGGCGTCTTGCAGTGATGACCGTGCACTCTCAGGTTTATGCCACCTTAATTAGAATTCATGGCAAAATATATGCAAGGCAGCATCCTGTAGCCCTCATCATTTCATGGAGAATTTATTGTTATTTGGCCAAGCATTTTGCTTAGAGTGATCTTTCCTATTACCAGCCTGTCAGCTAATATAGCGCACCAAATTCACCGTGTGAGATATTAGTCGTCTACATCTAGAACCTGGCCACAGATATGCAGAACAAGGTTTTAAGGTGCCATTCAGGTGTCTGATACAGTTACAAAACGCTTAATTAGATTTTAGACTTTTGACATCAGTCAGTAATTGGCAACTGACAACTATGTGTACAGGTGTGCGAACTCAGCAATTAGCTGCTGAATATTCGAAAACAGTCATTTGATGACGCATATCCAAACGTGTTCGCTTTTACATTATCTGCTCAGAGAAACGATAATCGCCAATTAAACGCATACCACCTAAATAGAGAGGGGCATCCCTGTATATTTCCCATAATTTACTGTCAGAGCTGGCATTCTCTATGATAAATAGTGGATTGCGGTCAAAGCTGATTACACACAGCACTAGAAGTGCAGTTCACTGTCAGGAAGAAGAACGATTGACTTCCTATTTACATATTAATGAAAGGCAGCAAGAATATGCAAAAGAAAAAAAAACACAGTATTCATAGGGCGCGACATTTACAAATAAAGCTGATGCTGTGAAAAATTTAAATGAAACCTATTTAGATTAATAAATGGAGGGGGCCGTTTAGTAGACCACACAATTTGCATTTCCATTTTCAAATTAGACTGGGTGAATCCTGAAGTAATGTGATGATGAGAATGTAACTGCTTGCTGCATTGGTGGCTTTTTGAAGAAGTTTGAATGAAGACCTTGCTTATAATGTGTCCTCTGAGTAGCACTCAGGAGGACTCAAACTTTGTAGTGAATGGCACTGAATTTTGAAGATTGATGAGGTTTGCCAAGTGTATGAGCAGAATACACTTTAGCTTTGTATTGTATAAGTAATGTTTTATTGTACAGGTTTTGAAGGTCAAATAGACACTCACAGCTGGAAATACTTGCTGTGCTTTGATTTGATTGATTTTAAGGTTCCTTGATCATTAGGTGACCTTTCCCTCCAATCTAGTCATTTCCAATTTCTAACTGTAATTCATCTGCCACCTACAATACTCTAATTCAGGCTGGGAAGAGCTGCAGACTTGCACTACCTGTCTAAGACTGGCCACTTCTTTTTACCAACCAGCAGTGGGCTCCCACACAGAGCAGTATTGCTTATGGATAGTCAAGCTCTATCTTAATCCCCCATGAATCTTGTCTGTACATATTGGCCCCCACACAGCAGGTTGAGCAAAATGATGGTTTATTGGGATGTTCTTGAAAAAAGTAAATAGAGAATTGTCAGGAAAGTGTGTTTCTACCATAGGGTGCACTATATATTCCTTATATCAATTTCTACCAGTTGGCTGCGTATTACATTATGGATCCCCTGCTGGACTTAACAATTGGTAGGACAAATTGTTGCTTAAAGACATCAATTGACTTCCCTTCTGAAATAAATCTATTCAAATATAAGAAGTATTGTTAAAGTTGACTTTGTTTCTTTGCTTCTATATCTATAATTCTTTCTGGTTTTTTAGGTTTTGATTATGATTACCTTCTAATTCTGTCATTAAAATAGCACTCAGAAGGGCACTTCTACACTGAACTACATTTCAGAAAAATGATTGAGATTTACGTATATGAAAAATGGATACGTCTTTTTTTCTGTGTACCGGTTTGAAGGTTGAACTAACACCCACAGTTCCAGAATAGGTTGCTGTTTGTGGATTTGAGGTTTAATGGTCATGTGTGACCCTATACTGATCTACAGCCACTACAAACTGAAAACATACAAAGCTAAATCTGCAAACGCCTACATCTGGACAATTGAATCATTTTTGAAGTCACATTTTCTTTGGGTCATTAATGCTAAGTGATCTGTGGGCAAAGCCGCATTCGCGACTTCATAAAAACTAGCCACAAGTTCATAATAGTCTGCATAGAGAAGATCCATCAGGTCTTTTTTGCTCATGAATGGTTTATGATGGGATGTTGGATTGTTTAAAATATAACTAGTCCAATTCCTTAAGGAAGAAGTTAGTGATGTACTTTACAGTATATGCTGCAGAACGTTCCCTACATACTCTGTAATGTTTAATCTTTGGTGATTGCAGAGACAGTGGAAGCTGAGATACTCAAATGTGGGTGCACCATTAAAAATAGTGTACCATATGATGCACCTAGTTTGGTTACATTGCTTCGTATTTGTAGTAACACCTAACTGTTAGAATGAGACGTTGTGGCTTGAATACATCTTTATTCAAAACTCATTCCAGATAGAACATTTGGCCTCCTTACACAACATTACTGGTTTGTTACTTCGTAGTTTAGGTATGTGATATAAACTAATCCTTTAAGAAGCACTCAGGATGACTTAAACACTGTTGATTTTAGAATACTGGATGAAGTTTGCCAAGTATATACATAGATTACAATTCCATCATACAGGTTTTTTCCTTCATTTACAGTCACTACATCCTGATATCACATGAATCTTTGACCTATAAGAATATAAGACTGAAATGTGTTTCATTACATTTTAAATGATCAACTAATCAGTTGTTGTAATTACAATAGATACAAAAAGCATTCTTATGCATTTATACATTTAGTTTTCAACAATCTGAACTGTAAAGAAAATGAGGAAAGTCCACATAAATACATTTCATTTAAACTTTGTAATGCCAACAATGACTTTGTATGTGTTTACATTTTTATAAACTTCCTGCTACTATACAAGCTGACATTGCAAACTGCACCAGCCTAATCTTAACCTAAAACCTTAAAAAAAAAGCTACAAACCTAAAAAAATGAAAGCTATTTTTTTTAAGTAATTGAAAACAGCTACTGACCCAGTCATGGCACCATTAATGTCAATTTGTATATCTATCTATCTATAGGTGAATGGGTGTGTGTATGTGTGTGTATGTGCGTCTGCCCTGCGATAGACCGGCGCCCTGTCCAGGGTGTTACTCTGTGCCTTGCACCCATTGAAAAGCTGGGATAGGCTCCAGCACCCCCCCACGACCCTGATTGGATAAGCGGTTAAGAAAGTGAGTGAATTGTTACTTTATAACTATGCATACATGGTTGGGATTGTCCCACTGCCTGACTAGTTAGTATTGCAAAAATGGTTGGAATGACTTTTTGTTGAATTGAAAAAATATATTCACATGATTACATACAGAAGAATATAATGCATTTATACAAATCATTTTAGAGGCAGTTGCAGGATTAAAATCTGACATAATTCAGATTATGCCATGATTTAGAAAGTCCCGCTGTCATTGGGAGGTTTATGCTATCAGATCTGTAGGCAAAGCCTTATCCGAGTTCATAAAAACTAGCAGTGAGAGAATAATGGCTCGCACAGAGACGGTCCATCCAGCCTTTTTTTCATAATAGATTTGATGGACGTCAAACCATTCTGAAAGTGCTGCAGACGGGGGCAATGTTCTGCAACATATGCAAACTTATCATGCATAGTTTTAATGTGCTGCATCTCATTGGCTGCCTTATGTCCATGTACATTTTAAAGGAAAAAAGTGTTAAAGGAGACAGAGACGATAACTGAGTTCATACTGCCGGCTATCATACCTTCTTAAGTGCTCTGGCTATTATATTTGGTGAAGAGTGAACCTGCTGTAATTGGATAAAAGGCTACGGTCTTGGCATAAAACATTTGGGTGCAAAAGTTGAGGGCATACTCTCAGAACAAAATAAAAAAGAGCAAAGAAATTTAATGTTGTAACTATTTGTGGTCACTATGACAGGTAATAATGGTTCAACAGTGTATTCTAATTTATTAATAGTGAACATTTCCAATTAACACCAGTTCAAAGTACAGGTAGATACAGACCAATCCCACATGTGCCATCTTTGCTTTTATAATTTTTCTCCTTTAAACTGTTTACATATCATCTGAGCAGCTTTTAAGTCCTCTCATCTGCAATATTGCTACTCAATATGCACTTAAAGTCATATGTTTACCTACAATTGTAAGACACACGTCATGGTAGCCTTTGGGTTTTGATTATTTCTACAACTGTTCTTTTGGACAAAAACAAACATTTTGTAGATTTTTTTTATTTTTTTATTTTTATTTTTTTTAAATAATCATTAATCTGGTGGTATAAAAAGTTTGTAATGCTGTTAAAGTTTGTGGATTGGCCTCCTAATTAAACATTAATTATTATGATTAGCTACAGCTGGTAGGATCACAGATTTAGAAGTCAGGAATATAAATTGTAGCAAATATTCCGCAGCATTCTCAGATCTCAACATTATCTGTACAAACTGTCTGTGAGTACAATGTACCTAAAAAAAGTCACTTTGCTAAGGTCAGAAAGAAAACCCAAACTGTCACTTTATGTTAAGAGAAACTGTCTAGATGATCAGATGTAATTTAAGAAACACAAGAATGGCCTGTCAATAATTAGAAGCTGCTAAAGCAAAGATGTCCCTGTCCGCAGCAATCTGTTTAGCTCTCTGGGCCTACAACCTGTCATGCCAAAAATAGCCTAAAATTGGCACCTTAAAGCGTGACTTAAGTTTGTTACCACAGTACATACTGTCAAGCATGATGGTAGAAGTATTATGCTTTGGGACCGTTTTGCTGCCAGGGGAATTGGTGCATTACAAAAAAGTGGACAGATAGTGGAGGTGGAACAAATCAGTATTAAAAAGTTTAGTCTGTTCATCAAATTGTTGAACTCCAAAAAATCTACCTGCTACACTGTCATAACCTTGTTGATGGCTATCCAGAGCATGCAAACTGGCGGCACTTCATTTCTTAACACGTGACCCGAATGACCCAAAACATACAGCCAAAAAACAGCATGTCCTTGAGGGCTTGAAGTCTACATTTAGTCGAGACCCCACTAAATATCTTAAGGTAACAATTCACAGACATTCTCCATCTAATCTGACAGCTCTTGAAAGGATCTGCCATGAATAAAAGGATAAACTGCTCAAATCCAGATGTGCAAAGCTTACAGCCTTAATTTCTGTCAAGTTTTTGCCACGTCAACATCAAGGGCAGTAAAAATACTGAACTTGTTGTTGGAACCAAATTGTGCTTGAGACATGGCACATTATTATGCTAACAGTAGTCGTTATAAGGTGGGTAAACTGTGGTCATAAAGATATGAACATGGCCAGCAACAATACTTAAATAGGCTTTGACAGTCAAAGCAGGCTTGATTGATATCGGGGGACAAACGCATGCCATTAAAAACATTCCACACACCATTACACCAGCAGCAGTGGCGTAAACTGTCGACACATGATTGGTTTGTGGATTTATGTTATTTATGCCAAATTCTGACCCTAAAATTGGCATGTTACAATTTTAGCTGCATAGATTTGGTGAGTGGAACCTGGTGGTTCGTCTGTAGAGAAGTAAATAACAGTAAATGGAGAAGTAAAAAACTTTCACCATGAGCTACTAAGAAATCCTATTCTAAAACCACTGGCCTAAATACAGTTTCCACCCTCATTTTGCAGCTATAACAATCTCCTCTTTAGTTTGAAAGCTTTTGGATTATGTCTGGAAATTTGTGCCTATTCAGTCAATAAAGCATTTGTGAGGTCAGGAAATGATACTGGATGAGAACGCCTGATTCCCAAAGACGTATACTGGGGTTGATATATACTGGGAATGAGGTCAGGATTCTGTGCAGGTCACACTCGTTTCTTTACAACAAAATTGTCACACTCTGTTTTTTATGGAGCTTGTTTAGTCCACTGGGGGGAAAGTCATGCTGGAGCAGGAAGAGGTATTTTCCATACAGCTGCAACAAACAGTTGAAACATTTATTTTGTTGTTTAATATATTGTGTAGATAAACTGTACAATAAATATACATTTGTTTTTCTATTAAATATGACAGGGGGTGCAAACCCCTGCATCGTACTGTATTAAAGATAGAAGAATATATAGGACCGAGTTAGTGCTCGCACATGTGTGTCATTGACTTGATTCAATGACAATTTGTTTAAACCGTACAACTGCTTTAGACAGCAAACTGGAACACAAGCCGCTGGCACTGGCTGCCTTTTGTACTTCAAGACTTGGCTTGATTTTCTGTCAATTACCTGCATTCCCTATTAGACTGCATTGTGACTTTGGCTCTGTACTCTGATCAGAGGGCTTCTTCTCCAGACTAATAGATAGGACTTGTCCCATGTGTACTTCTCCAGCCTGGCATCAAACAAGCTTCCTGTTCGAGATGGCTGCACGGCCAGATGTGGCCTTAATTAGCGTTTAAAAAGCTTCGGAGTAGAAGGTTTGATTGTACATCCCTGCTATACTATAGCTTCAAAGTTTATTTAAATGAACATGTTCAATATTTGTACCTGCATACCTTTCAAAATTTAAACTAGGCTGGAATTCCCCTTGTCAAATAAAACATAGCACACAAACACACAGGCACTGATCAGACCGACTAAAATTGGCCGCTGTGACCAGTTTCTCTCACTCCCTCCCTCTCGCTGAGCCCTGGCCTCCTCGCTGATCCACCACACCCTGCTCTCCCTATTACCCATGCTAATTATGCTATTTCACCCTGCTGCTTCCATAACCAACCCAGCATAATGCCCAAATTAAGCCTTTATTAATGTAAGTCAGCATCTAATGGTTTAAAAAATGATTTATATTGTTTTTCCTGCTCCGAACAAATTAAATATGTAGCTTACATTAACACTGGCTTTTCATCAATGGAAAGTTAAAAGCCTGTTACAGTCACATTTTCATCTTTAGTTCCATGGCTGAAACTGCCAGGCAGGTGACGTGAACAGTATACTGAGGAATTTAAATAGGAAGCAGCTTTGCTTTGTTGTTGTGGTTAAGCTTTTTAAATAAATCAGATACATTTTCACCATGTTTAGACTGCAGTCTAAGAGACAATCAGTATAAAAGTATAAAATGAGTATAAAATCTTATTTTAGTATTATAAATTAGAATTAAAAAGTACAATAGGTTAAATAAAGGTTTCAAAATGATAATTTAATATATACACCATATATAGATATTATATACACCAATATCTAAAAAGTATATACCATTATATACACCAATATCTAAAAAGTATATACCATTATATACACCAATATCTAAAAAGTATATACCATTATATACACCAATATCTAAAAAGTATATACCATTATATACACCAATATCTAAAAAGTATATACCATTATATACACCAATATCTAAAAAATATATACCATTATATACACAACTATCTAAAAAATATATACCATTATATACACCAATATCTAAAAAGTATATACCATTATATACACCAATATCTAAAAAATATATACCATTATATACACCAATATCTAAAAAATATATACCATTATATACACAACTATCTAAAAAATATATACCATTATATACACCAATATCTAAAAAGTATATACCATTATATACACCAATATCTAAAAAGTATATACCATTATATACACAACTATCTAAAAAATATATACCATCATATACACCAATATCTAAAAAATATATACCATCATATACACCAATATCTAAAAAATATATACCATCATATACACCAATATCTAAAAAATATATACCATTATATACACCAATATCTAAAAAATATATACCATCATATACACCAATATTTAAAAAATAATGAATAAATGTTTTAAACAATGACATATTGACTTGCTAATTCACAATATACACAATTATTTTGGATCCCCAAAATTAGTATCAAAAACATGCAAGAGGTAGTTTGGCTGCTTTAAATAAATAATCACTATGGGTGAGTGAGTGACTCTGTGCGCAATATGGATCCCCATATGAACTTGCCTCATGCAGGTGAAAAGAAGCGGCCGGCTGCTTCATGTGTTCGAGGTGGTGTGTGTTAGTCACTGCCCCCCTTAGTCAGGAGTGAAATACAATCAAGTAACTGGATACGACTAGATTGGGTGGAAAATTGGTAAAATGCATACAGTAATATAGTTTGCTTTATCTGGATGTGTTTGAATGGTTTCCCAGCCTTACATTTTTGGGTTTGATGCTGCAAAAATCTCCACATTAAGGATGTTTTGGACAAATGTCATGCATTATACATTTTATTTTTTATTTTTTATTTTTTTACAATAATTTTTTTAGATTATCCATCCAGTTCAATTTGCATTTGTTAAACCAATCAGAAACCTGAGTTTACCATTGCAGGTAACGTCAGCTAAGAGCTACATATTTGACCTGCAAATCTAGCGCTGCGTATGAATTTTCAGGCAATTTTAGGTAATTTTGATACTTGATTACAATGTAGCAATGAACTGAGAGCATGCATAGTGAAATGTATTAATAAATCAGTATTAATACAGCCCATCTCTGCCCCCCATCCCCATTACTCTTAGCATGCTGTGAAATTCTCATCTTACACACTTTGCTGGCCAAGACCATGAATTATGCATTGTGCCAGAGAAATCCTCAATCTCACGCTTCAGGACCACCGCGCATTACCCCGCTTCTATCTCTATTACCAAGATGAATTGTTGAATGGGGAGGTATTTGATGGGATATGGTTCTAACTTCATTGTTTGTTTTCTGTGTAAAATCTCTCCTTTGTGATGGTGTGCTTTGTGTGTTGAACCAGTGCTGAATTTTATGGTTCTTCAGAGGGTGAAAACGCTAGAGTTGGTTATAGCAACGTGCCATTTGTAACGGACGTGTTCATAACATCTTATCTTGCTGAGGTGAGGCTGCTGTTGGAACATTTCGGCTGTGCTTAAATGACAAACAATAATCCCAAATTCTAACAGGCTGTAAGTACGAACTGTTGAACCATGAGTGCTGGTTATGTCTGTTCTTATGTTATTTTGTCTGTAATAAGCAGAATAAACACTACAGTTATAATAAATTCTTTATCTATTTTGAAATACATTTATGTACTGAACATCTACCCCCACCAACCTACCAAAAGAATTAAAGAGTGCTAAACTGTCATTAATAAGACTCACATTTTTCTAAAACTATTTTCTGCTGTAGATTTACTTCACATGTATTTGCATCCCTTAATTACATTTGACTTTTTGTCATCTAAATGTGATCTGCTTTGTCATTTTAATTAGAATTGGTTCTTACAAGCCTGGTTTTAAAACATACTCCCCCAGAACTGACATCCCAACCATATGACCTCTGTTACATAGCAATGAGCTCTCTTTCTCTCTTCAAATAAATATATATATGGTGGCTCAGTCGGTAGCACTGTTGCCTCACAGCAAGCAGGTCCTGGGTTTGTTCCCAGGTGGGGCGGTCCGGGTTCTTTCTGTGTGGAGTTCTTGCATGTTCTCCCCGTATCTCCGGTTGTCTGTGACTGTGTTTGATGTTAAATCTGTGAACTGATGATTCTTGGGTAATGAGTAACTACCGTTTCTGTCATGGTTGTAACCAAAGTCTGTAGAACATGACTTTAAAATTTGCTGATTTTGTAAGTTTACCCCCTTACAAAGACTTGAACAGTCTATAATTTTTATGGAAGGTTTATTTTAACAGAGAGAGACAGAATATCAACAATAAATCCAGAAAAAAAAACATTAAATAAAAGTTATAAATTAATTTGTATTTAATTAAGGGAAATAAGTATTTGATCCCCTACCAACCAGCAAGAATTCTGACCCCCACAGACCGGTTATTTGCCCATGAGGCACACAAATTAGTCCTGTCCCTGTATAAAAGACTCCTGTCACAGAATCAGTTTCTTCCGTTCAAATCTCTCGACCACCATGGGCAAGACCAAAGAGCTATCAAAGGACGTCAGGGACAAGATTGTAGACCTGCACAAGGCTGGAATGGGCTACGAGACCATCAGCAAGAAGCTTGGTGAGAAAGAGACCACTGTTGGTGCGATAATTCGAAAATGGAAGAAATACAAGATCACAGTCAATCACCCTCACTCTGGAGCTCCATGCAAGATCTCACCTGGTGGGGTAAGAATGATTCTGAGAAAGGTGAGGTCAGTCCAGAATTACACGGGAGGAGCTTGTCAATGATCTCAAGGGAGCTGGGAGCAGAGAAATGCTGGATATGACCCCAAGAACACCATCCCCACCAGGCATTTCTCTGCCTCCAAACACGGCGAGTGGAGTTGATGCCAAAGAGCTCAATTTTGGTCTCATCTGACCATATCACATTCTCCCAAGCTTTCTCTGAATCATTCAGGTGTTCATTGGCAAACTTCAGACACATGAGCCTTCTTGAGCAAAGGGACTTTGCGGGCACTGCAGGATCTCAATCCATTACGGCGAAGTGTGTTACTAATGGTTTTCTTGGTGACTGTGCTCCCAGCTCCCTTGAGATCATTGACAAGCTCCTCCCGTGTAATTCTGGACTGACCTCACCTTTCTCAGAATCATTCTTACCCCACCAGGTGAGATCTTGCATGGAGCTCCAGAGTGAGGGTGATTGACTGTGATCTTGTATTTCTTCCATTTTCGAATTATCGCACCAACAGTGGTCACTTTCTCACCAAGCTTCTTGCTGATGGTCTTGTAGCCAATTCCAGCCTTGTGCAGGTCTACAATCTTGTCCCTGACGTCCTTTGATAGCTCTTTGGTCTTGCCCATGGTGGTCGAGAGATTTGAACAGAAGAAACTGATTCTGTGACAGGAGTCTTTTACACAGGGACAGGACTAATTTGTGTGCCTCATGGGCACATAACCGGTCTGTGGGGGTCAGAATTCTTGCTGGTTGGTAGGGGATCAAATACTTATTTCCCTTAATTAAATACAAATTAATTTATAACTAATTTAATTATTTAATGTTTTTTTTCTGGATTTTTTGTTGATATTCTGTCTCTCTCTGTTAAAATAAACCTTCCATAAAAATTATAGACTGTTCAAGTCTTTGTAAGGGGGTAAACTTACAAAATCAGCAGGGGATCAAATACTTATTTCCCCCACTGTATGTATGTGTATATACAGTATATATATAAACACACCGATCAGCCATAACATTAAAACCACCTCCTTGTTCCCTCACACACTGTCTATTTTATCAGCTCCACTTACCATATAGAAGCACTTTGTAGTTCTACAATTACTGATTGTAGTCCATCTATTTCTCTGCATGCTTTGTTAGCCCCCTTTTATGCTTTTCTTCAATTTTCAGGACTCTCCCAGGACCACTACAGAGCAGGTATTATTTAGGTGGTGGATCATTCTCAGCACTGCAGTGACACTGACATGGTGGTGGTGTGTTAATGTGTGTTGTGCTGGTATGAGTGGATAAAACACAGCAACGCTGTTGGAGTTTTTAAACATTTCACTGTCACTGCTGGGCTGAGAATAGTCCACCAACCAAAAATATATCCAGCCAACAGCGCCCCGTGGGCAGCGTCCTGTGACCACTGATGAAGGTCTAGAAGATGACCAACTCAAACAGCAGCAATAGATGAGCGATCGTCTCTGACTTCACATCTACAAGGTGGACCAACTAGGTAGGAGTGTCTAATAGAGTGGACACAGTATTTAAAAACTCCAGCAGTGCTGCTGTGTCTTATCCACTCATACCAGCACAACACACACCAACACACCACCATCATGTCAGTGTCACTGCAGTGCTGAGAATGATCCACCACCTAAATAATACCTGCTCTGTGGTGGTCCTGTGGTGGTCCTGACCATCGAAGAACAGCATGAAAGGGGGCTAACAAAACATGCAGAGAAACAGATGGACTACAGTCAGTAATTGTAGAACTACAAAGTGCTTCTATATGGTAAGTGGAGCTGATAAAATGGACAGTGAGTAGAAACAAGGAGGTGGTTTTAATGTTATGGCTGATCGGTGCCATGAAGAGTGGGATTAACTGTTGTTTTCGGATAACTCCATGTTTTTGCTTCATCATTGTGGGGGATTAAACATAAATGGACAAAAATGGCAATTATATTCATTTAAAATCAAATCCACAGTTTAAAACCTTTTACTCTGATTTACCAATTAGATTTTTTTTAAATATGTATTAGAGTTATTTACTGTTGAAGGTTGTTTTAATTAGAAACTCATTTTTAAATTGAGCTCTTTGAAGTGATTATATATTTTTATGATGGTATAAAAGCCCACACGGACACTGGGAGAACATGCAAACTCCACACAGGACTCTGGCTGCCTGGTCATGGAATCGAACCCACGTCCGTCCTACTGTCCCATTCTACAGTACAGCACTCAAAAGCCGCACTCATGTAACCTGTTATTTACTGCTATTTTTAAAAGAAAAAAGGTTATTGGCATCTGCAGAGATGTAAAGACCATTAAATTAGATTAATAAAACCAAATGAATGTAATTGCCAAATATGTAATCAGCAATTAGATCATATTATGAGGTTAAACATATATATCAGCTTGTATGTGTGAAAATATTGAATCTGTCCACACTCACTTCTTAAGGATCATTACTTTCTGTTCCCTGCAAATTTTCTCTATTAGCCAGACATACTTAAGTGTGTTGGAGCCGCTTTCTCAGTCCTAATAGTCCTCCTTTAGCACGTCTTATCAGCCACTGATTGAGCTACTAATATCATCATGAACATTTCTTCCACTGTCTGTCATGATGAAATATTAGCTATGCTCTCAGTCTCATAATTTAATTTCAGGCTGGCATTTGAGGTCAAACCCAGGTATTAAACTACCAAACCAATCTGATCCCGTCAGAGTTGTTCCTTCTTTACCAGCACTAAGTATTCAGATGAATGATGGATATTTATGGCATTGTTTATTAATGTTAAATATTATTGCACAATCTTTTTTATTTAGCTGTAGGTTTTAATATGAAATGCATTTTGTGCAGGTAATTATTTATTTAATAATTTTATTAAAAATACATGTTTAAGGGCAGCACTCAGGTGCAGCAGTATTAGTACTGTATGGCACCAGTAGGGAGTTTGGAATGTTCTTCATGCATCAGTGTGTCAACATTTCAGGAAACTGTTCCACCAGTCGTGTCTGTGTGACTGCCCAGCTGCTCGATAGCACAGCTGAGATTCGAAATTGAGAGCTGCACAGTAGACCACTGTATCACCCAAGCTCAGAAATAGTAGCTGTTATATTTTATTTTATGCATTTTCTCCCCAATTTAGTGTAGTCAATTTGTCCTCCGCTGCTGGGGGATCCCTGATTGCAGTTGAGGTGGGTATATTGCTGCTCACGCCTCCTCCGACCCACGCTCAGCCCTTAGCGGAACCCTTTTTTACCCATGCACTCTGCACAGGTGCCTCTCTATCTGCCAATCAGGGTCCTTACACAGCGTTTGAAGACCCCCACCCACATAGTCCGGTCATCCCGCCCTAGCAGAACCGTGTCTGCTGCAGGCGCTGCCAGTTATGCCCGCTAGATGGATATAGTTTCGAAGGAGTTCAGAAGGAGTTCAGAATCTCGGCGCTGGTGTGTTAGCGGAATATCCTGCTGCGCCAACTGGGCGAGTTACTTACAATTTTGATGGAATATTTTAAACATTTGGCAAATATTTAATGAACTGTTAAGAATTTACACACTGCTATTACCTGGTAATATATGGGGCTAGTATTTTTTTTTTTGTATTTTATAGTTTCATTAAATAAACTCTTTATAATTTATTGGTATATGATAAATGTCATCACTGATTTAGTTCGCCAGCAAGATAATAGTAGTGCTAAAATGCAATTGCATATTGAAAATAGTTTCAGAACACATACAGTAGTGCTTCATATTGTTGAATGCATATTAGGACACAGCCAAAATAGTGGATGTTGTAATTTATCTTAGTTTTTTATATTAAAAGCAGGATTAGTTTTAACTTAGTCATCCTGTAAGTGTATAAAATAAAAAAACACTAATCAAACAAGTACAGTATTATACAGTACATTGATTATTGCTAATACTATATTGCTGATTATTGCTGTTTTGTATAATATTTGTTTGCTATTACTTTTTTGTCACTGATCTAAAATTCTTTATTTTCTACACCGATATTTGGGCAATTTTTTGGACTTTTGCTCAGCTCAATATATTACTTGGCATTTACATTAAGCAGTCTTATTGTGTTTGACCTTCTCTTTAGCAGAGGTGTAATCAGAAATAACACTCAGACATTTGGATCTTGACAAAAAATTGCATCTAATCCCGCTTTTCAATAGGTGGGCCTCTGATAACTTTTCACTCATAATTAGCTCGTCTCGATATGAGAGACGTTTGGAGGAAATTGAACTGTCAGCAAATGGAGGCGTGCGTTTGGCCTCATCACAGCGAGTTGGGCCCATCATAATTTGGTGCAATCAGTCTGGCTTCATCTCCCAGGCGCCAATCCGTTGACCTCCCCCTCCTCAATTCCATTCGGTTCTGCTTTAATTATGAGTCAGCAAATCCAGCGCGATAGCGGCGCCCACCTCGTCCACCCCTTCAGCTGTCACTCAAGCACTGATTGACATGAAGCAGATAGCTGACGTTCTTCGAGGAAAATTGAACCAGTGGCAGCTGCAGATTAAAACGACTGCCGGGAGTGTCCCCTCTTAGCGAAGCAATAACCCCGAAATAGTGCGCTTTCTTTATTCACGTGGTGCTTTTGTTGTTTGTAATATTCATGATGGACGCAACACGGAAGCATGCCCAGTCCTCGGGTCCGCACGTGATTAATATAAATAGGTGAAAAGGCTTTTAACATTTCTGTTTTAAAATGTCACCCGTCACTGGGTTCTTCATGAGTGATTCAGCCATGGAAAGGTAATTAGTCCAATCTTGATAATGCACCCATTCATATACTCATTCTGAATGCCTCAATTAAGCAAATGTTCTGGGGCTTTAAAATGTAAGTCTGTTTGCCAGTCGCAAACAGTGTTGTGCCAGCTAGGCTACATGCCCTGCTTGTTGAGCCTAAAGCTTAAACTAAGCACTTAACAGCCATTTGCTCAAGGGGCACGGCACTTTCGGTTTTGACATCGTACATTCATTGGCTATAATAGAATGTGCTGAAAAATCCTTTTGCAATGAGAGACAAAGGGCACATTTTTATCAGAAGGATGATGAAGCATTGATTTTTGTCCATTCGAAGAGAAGCCGGTGACTGTCGGGCCTCCCAAGGAGCACCGGTCCTGATCAGTATAGGTGATTTTAATTTGCTTCGCTTCTCCACATTTGCTCTTAACCCTCATGGGCTCTACCCCGTATCAAAACTGAAACAACAATGTAACAACATTACCTCAACACAGCTTTCTCTCCGTTCACTCCCAAACTTCTGTCAGGAAGGTGAGAATTGCACACTGATAGTAGCTGCCAAGTTCTTATCCACAGGGCAGCTAATGGGTTTAACTTAAATGATTTTCTGTCATTCTCTTTGCGGGGGTTAGTCTCAAACCGGGACTTTGTAATAGGCCAATTTGTTAACCCTTTCACAGTGAGGGCATTCAATATGTGTCTGGTCAGCAGAGAATAGGTTAGGACTCTATGTTGATAAACCTGGATGCTTGGTTGCCTTTTCAAATGCGAGTTTTATTGGCTTCTTTGACATTCTGCAATACGGAGAACAGAGAGAAGGGAAAGGTAAAAATGAAAGATACGAGTGAGGTATAGAGAATGAATGGAGACACTACATATTCTTATTTGCTTATCTGCACACACATTGGTTAACGGCATGATGTGCATTTTTGTTTGCATCAATTTATTCTTAATGATAATTCAATAAATAAATGACATGTTTTTCATGATTCTTCCTTTATGTAACCATCTTTCAATACACCAAAATAAATAAATCTTTGGACAGTAATGTCTTAGTCATATACAATCCAACAATTTAAAAATAACTATTTTTATATAAACTGGCACCACAATATTTTATTTGTTTGTACTATGTTCATATACTGTACAAATCATTAACATTGCATTGGTATAAAATGGATTGTTTATAAGCTGTGCCATTTCTTAGTACCCCATTGACATGAAAGTAAAAAAAATAGTCTATTTATAAATTATTATTATCTTTATAAAGTCAGGCCACGTCTTTTCAATGCCCAAATCTCCCCAATTCAAACATGTCTATAGAAATCAGATATATTTAAATTAATTTATACAACATGTTTAAAATGTGGTACAAATGACAACAAGGTTATTTGAAGCATCTGTGAAATGCATGATGAGAAAGAAACAAGCAGGGTACTGTGTCCTGAACGAGACTGGCATGAAGAAGATTTTTTGTGGTGCTGTGACAAGGTGGTTTCCTTTAAAAAAAAAAAAGGCTGGTTAATTAGGCTGGTTTAATTTAACTTGTATAAAAATGTACAATGTTTAAATATATAAACCTTAAATTCAAAGATAAAAGTTTTAATAGCTGTTAAATATAATACAGTATGTAATATGATAAAGAAAAATATTGATCTTTCACCATTTCAAAATTTAAAATAAATATTACAAATAAATATATATTAAAATAATATAGAGATTATAACAGACAGACAGATGCATCTCATTATTTTGATCATACAAGTACCGGCCGCCTTTGAAACTGCCTGGCGACTTTGGCCTCCTTTATATTGAAGTTAAAACTGAGAAATCAAAAACTAAGAAAACCCAAACTAAAAGATTTTTTTAAAATAGTAGTTGATAACTAGTTGAAAAAACCCTTAATGAAATACCTCCGAGACTGGATTGTGAGAAGAAAAGAGTTTTAATCTTGTCTGCAGAGAAGGATCACACAGAGACTGTAAATGTGATAACAGAAAATAATAAACTGTGTCCTTAATAAACCTTCTGTGTCCTTGGAGGACAGTGGAAGATTCCACCATTAACATAGATTTCTTTTAAATCAACTACAACTGGGTTTTGGACGTCATACAATGCAATTGACAAACTTTATCACGTACAGCACGTACACATCCAGTACCATTCTATTGTAGCAGTATTCTTGGAATATTGGAATTTATACAACAGGTAGTTCCGACTTTACAATCTGATTGGTTGAGAAGCGTGCTAACCATGCTGATATTCGTGATAACAGCACGGCCTTTTCACACCACAACTGTATTACTCCGCTGACGCGTTGCCAGTAACGACAAGCTTCATGCACACAAACGCACATGCAGGTGAGACTTTTTTCCCCGATCGCGTTTTAAATCCGTTATCTGATATACAATCTAGTGCACTGTGTAGGGAACATAAATCACTTGTCTAATATACTGTCTAGTGCACTATGTAGGGAACATAAATCCGTGATCTGATACACAATCTAGTGCACTATGTAGAGAACATTAATGTGTTTGTAACGCGAACAGTTAGCTTAATAGCCCAGTTAACAGCTCCTAAAAGTTCTGTTATCACCCGTATCCTTTGGTGTGTGCAAGAGGTTTTTTATTTCTTTTTTCCCTTCGGAGGTTCTTGCCTTCTTCTTCTTGTTGTTCTTACCTCCCTGAAATGAGTTTTTGCAACTTGGGATGTCTGCTTTGTAGTGTTAAACTTTATATTCGTTGTGGAACTACTTTTTGACCGAAGATATTGTCAATATTAAAGCATAATATTAAAGCATTTAATATGAAATTCAGGGCTTCTTTTATTTATTTTCTTTCTTTATTTTGTAAAAACTGTTGTATAAAAGCAATAGAACACTTGAGGTTGTGTGTTATCGCGAATAACATCACGGCTGTGATGATCTACGGCACTCGCCTTCGGCTCGTGCCTGCGACCGAATCACAGCCGTGATGTTATTCGAGATAACACACTCCCTCTCGTGTTCTATTGCTTAAGTAACTACTGGCAATAATGCCCTAAGCATATCTACATTTTCTAAGTAGTAATTGATTATGTATTAATACTTTTAGTGTAAATGAACATTTTCTCTCACAATAACGTTTGGTAAAAATTATAAATGGTATTTTGTTAATATTTAAGGAATTAGCATAATTGTGTGTTTGTTTTAGTGGTTATTGTCTAATCTGTTACTTTACTTTACCAGTTCTTAGTCATTACTCACTATTCTTTGTAAGTGATTATGATTATGAAAAAATATAAAGCAGTCCTCTGCATTTAGGCTAAGGTAATTGGCGTACAGTATATTTAAACATTAAATGCGATCATAAATGTATCACATATTTATTTTTTAAAATTATATTTACAATTGAGCTCTTTCTATCTATTTTAGTCAAATCTATAAGCATTTTTGTTTTCTTTAAATGTCAATAACTTATTTTTTGTCAAATCTAACATTTAATAATCCCACACATCTCTATGCGCCCTGTGTTTGGATGTCAATTTTCCCCTTTCTTCACATGATAACAGGTACATTTGTAACAGATTCAGACGTGCATCCAGCACTGGAGTAAAATCCCTGATATTAGTCCCTGTTTAGTATATAATTATCATACAAATTGCATCTCACCCTATCGATCTCATGCACACCATCACAGATATGTTTTAGGATGTATGATGCACTGTTAATGTGTATAGTATTAGAAATACAATTACTCCTCCACAAATCCCTGCGTAATTGTTTATTATTTTCCTATTAAGCAAACATTGATGATCAATGAGATAGAAAATAGGGCAATGAATAACACGAACATTAATACATTGGCCCCTGACAGTAATAATAGATTATTTTTAATGATCAGCACAATGTCACTTCAATGGCATTCTGATACAGAATTCCCACTCACATCAGTATCAGTGCTAATAGAAGCTCTGGGGTTTAATTTTATTCAGTTAGCTGTGGCTAAATGTATAATCAGGTGATCATTTTGTGAAACATTTTTCATTATCGCATCATATCATCATATCAGAAATGCTTATCCTGCTAACAACAAGTAAAAGCTACACACGGACACGTTGTTTGCATAATGCTAACCGACCCCTCCTGTGTAGGAAGCAGCCATGAGAAATCTGTACCAGGCAAAATGAACCAGATTAAAAAGCGTTAAATTGACGTTAACGCTGTTTTCTTTCTCCGCTGCTTCATCCTGCTATTGTTATTTATCTCACATTCCAACGAAATTGATCTTGATGCGGTGCAATCACAATTACTCAATTTCTTAATTGGCCAGTTGTACATTAGCGAATGGAATCCGATCGCCTGAGCAGGAATCGATGGTGTTAGCCGAGCGAGGATGGGGGCAGGGATCGGGCAAGCAGTGTGGAATCAACTTGAACGATTACTGATGGTGTTGCTTTCACTGAGGAAAATGGCAGCGATGAGTTCATACACCCTGTGTTTTCTAGAGAGCAGCATCAGCTCAGACTAATGAGTCACTGTTTTAAATGTTGCAAACTAAATCTTTTACTTATTAGAAAAAATAAGTAAATTAAAAGTAAATGATACTATTTTAATATTTAATGCCACTGGCTGCTTTAAATCCGAGGTATAAGGAAGTGTGAATGAGTAAGTACTTGCTTGGTTCCCTGTAACAGACTGGAACCTCACCAGGATAAAGCAGTTATTCATTCATTGTCTGTTTTACCACCGATTTGTCCTGGTCAGGGTTGCGGTGGGTCTGATTCTTTGGGCGAAAGGCAGAAGACAGGTTGCCAGTCTATCATAGGACACACACATTGTAGTCTAGCAGTGTAGCCCAGCGGTTAGGGTACCGGACTAGTAATTGAAAGGTTGCTGATTCAAGACCCACCACTGCCAGGTAGCCGCTGTTGGGCCCTTGAGCAAGGCCCTTAACCCCCAATTGCTTAGACTACATACTGTTACAGTACTATAAGTCGCTTTGAATAAAAGCTTCGGCTAAATGCTGTAAATGTAAATGTACACACACACATACTTAGGGCAATTGTTGTAGCTTCAGTTGGATTGACTGCACGTCTTTGAACTGGAGGAAACTGGAGCAACTAAAGGAAACCCATATCTACACAGGGAGAACATGCAAACTCCACACATAAAGGACCCTGGCCGCCCAGTCTGGGAATCAAACCCAGAACCTTCTTGCTGAAAGGCAACAGCGCTACCCACTGTGGCATCATGCTGCAATGATGGAATTAATAGAATAAATAAGTAAATACTCTTTGATAATGTTTTATGGTCACTAAACTCATCTGAAGCTTTGCTTTTGGGAGAAACAATAATCAGACAAATATTTTTAATATTTTCAATTTAATTATTTTCAAATATAGTTTTTTAAAAATCATTTTTACATGTTAAATAGTTCAAAGTAAAGTATTTTAAAGTATATTTAAATTTTTCTTTAATTTTAGCATTTTCCTGTTTAATCTCAATTTAGTCATATTCAATTTCCTATCCACGTTGCCCAGTCGGCCCCCCCCCCCCAGTATTGCGTATGGAGAGTCACGCACTACTATCCATGATATCAACCATCACTCCTCGACCAGCCAGCAGAGGCCACAAATGAGCAGCAATGTAAAACCTGTTGAACTGTTTTATTCCCTCAGACACACTCACACATGTCTGTGTGTGAGCCCAGACGGTCAATAGCACAGCTGGGATTTAAACTAGAGCTTGAGATCTTGGCTGTGGCCGTAATATCTTGACCTGACCTTAATATAAATTTTTGTTTGGAACTTGGGAATTTGGGAAAGACTTTTTGAGCATCTTATGCCAAGTTCACACTACACGACTTTCTGATTTGCCGGGTCGCTGTACAGTTCACACTACACGACTGAATCTTTTGCACTCAGGAGTCTTTCAGTCGGTGTGTATTTCACACTACACGACTGATCGGTGATGGGGGGTTTCACACTACACGACCTATCACCAACTGGAATCGCAGAAAACAAACGCAAGAAGTGACGAAGGGGTTTAATGATACCATGTCCCAAAATGCACGTCAACAAGTAGCGAGTGATCAAAGTGTTTGTGCGCTGATGTGCAGCGTAAAATCAAGGAGGAAAAATAAATGAATCTGAGTGGATTTTGGCAACACGAACAGTATGGATTGTTCTATAGTGAGTTGGAGGTTAATTAATATTTTTGCAATGCAGTGTTGGTGTTATGTTTTGTAGAGAACGATCAAGTCAGAAATACTGTAAAACGTGTGTGTGCCGGTGTATTCTGATATAAACTATATTATCCCCCCTGTCCCACCTGTTTACTCTTCTGCGTTTCCCCTCACCCCGTATCTTGCGTTCTCATTGGCTGTTCGACATAGCACTCACTGCCAGGCGTGCAACTCAGATCAGATATCTGACATGCTAGAAATCTCGATCCGGTCGCCGAGTGCTCGGCGAGCCGGTCGGATCGAGTTGTTGAGTAGTTCACACATAGCGATTTAGAGCCGAGTTTTGACCGCCGAGCGAACGCCGAGTTGGCAAAAATTGTGTAGTGTGAACCAGGCATTAGGGGTGGCACGGTGGCTGAGTGGGTAGCACTATCACCTCACAGCAAGAAGGTCCTGGGTTCGATTCCCAGGTGGAGTTTGCATGTTCACCTCGTGTCTGCGTGGGTTTCCTCCGGGAGCTCTGGTTTCCTCCCACAGTCCCAAGACGTGCAAGTGAGATGCTTGGAAATACAAAATTGTCCATGACTGTGTTTGACATTAAACTTGTGAACTGATGAATCTTGTGTAATGAGTAACTACCGTTCCTGTCATGAATGTAACCAAAGTGTGAAAAACATGACGTTAAATTCCTAATAAATAAATAAATATTTAATCAGCTTACAGAATGAACCACTGTAATGCTGTTTGCTTTCTGTACATTGTGCAGATCAGTTTAATGGTTGTGTCAAGTCAATGCACATTTAAACTGGTGCAAAATTCGACCCTACAGCTCTGATTTTCATTATAATTTAAGATTTTCAGGTTGGCTGGGAGCAGAGACTCAAAACGCCACATTTAACAACACAAGTTGTGCTGAATATACGGTTCTGTTATTCCAGTCCATGATAGATAACAGAGACTCTTCCTCTTTATAGTCATTGCCTTGTAAATTTATGGCTGTGGCTCAGGGTAGAAGCCATCATAACATCTGCTAATTTTTGAACAAACAATGTGGAATGAAGCAGATCTAGCCTTAAAAAGGACAAACAAATCAAACGAGACGTGCAAATGACCTTATTTATGAGGCCGAGAGTTTGCATTATGGCGAGTTATTAGTGTGAAATTGATAATTGCTTGATTACGGGAGCTAATGTCTGGTGGCACGATGAGCAAGACCCATTACGCCGTCACGTTTGTAGATGTCAGCGAAATATAATCAAGGTCAGACGGCACAACAGCTGTCTAATGACGGGCCATAGTGCGCCCAGCAGCCTGGTGCGTCTCCAGTTTTTTTTATTATAACAGAGTAGATTGCACATAATTAAGGTTGACATTTCTTTTTAAAGGTTGTACATGTGAAAAACCAAAGCTTGACAGAGAAGCTAGGATATATCAGAGGGGCGCAAAGGCTCCCTTATGCATCACAGCACCCGGACTTTTTCATGTCATGGAATAAGACGTATTTCACTGTCCTATCTGCCGTGCTTAGAAAGTGCCAACCTAACTTTGGCCACAAAAGTGTTGAAACTCTCAGAGGACACTTTTTCGGGTTCCTGTTGTTTCTTATTTTGTGCTTTTCTATCTTCTTTGTGCAGAGGTTGTTGATGATGTGTCTGAGTGCTTGTGGCAGCTGTGTGTTATGTCTAATAGAGCAGAAAGGCTACTCAAAATAAAGCTATTTGAAAATTTGTTTATGTGAAATATTTGTAAATAGAGGCAGCCCCCCTGGCACCGTGGCATCATATTCTCCTGTCAGTCTGCATTCTGACTTTGACAGGGGATTCCAGCCTGGCAAATGCACCACATGTTCAAGTGAATTCCACAGCGTCTCGCTTCCCTTTGCCACTTCCACGCCTCAGTTACGGTGTGTTTATGGGGGCCAGTGAGCACGAGACACATGTCTTATCTCTCAAGCACAACAAGCAAGCACATCCTAAAAGAATTCCCCTTTGGTGTCTCTGCACTGTAAAAGCTAGAACTATGTCTTTCTTTCTTCTTTTTATTTTGTTAGAGATAATGCTTGAGTGTACGAATTAATGCAGACTTGTTTCTGCCTGTACTAAATATGAGCAAATATAGTTTATTAGCTGTTATTTAGTCAGGCTGTTATTATGTAGATATTTTACCTGGTCATTAAAATGTCATTAATTGCTTTAATTAAATTTGTACATTTTTTTTTTAATTAAAAAATGCTCAGTGAGTTGCAGTCACCTCACAGCAAGAAGGTCATAGGTTCAATTCCCAGGTGGAGCGGTCCAGGTCCTCTCTGTGTGGAGTTTGCATGTTCTCCCCATGTCTGTGTGGGTTTCCTCCAGGAGCTCCAGTTTTCTCCCAAAGTCCAAAGACATGCAAGTAAGGTTTTATATTGAACGTGAACTGATGAGTCTTGTGGAACCAGTAACTACCTGTCCTGTCATGAATGTAACCAAAGTGTGTAAAAACGTGATGGTAAAATCCTAATAAATAAATAAAAAATGCTGAGAATTTTCGTTTGGCTATTATGACTACGTAATAACACTAGTAACACTCAGTTTGCCTAATAATCTTACCCAATTTACCAGTAAAATGCACAAACCCACTACTACTGAGATCTGGGATTCCAGGGTTCAAATCTCAGAGGTGCTATTGCATGGTCGGGCATCTGCATTGGCCGAAACAGCCTAGCAATTGTGAGGCTCCATTATAAGTACACTCTTAATGGCAGTACCAAACCCGGATAAAAACAGGAGGTTGGTGTCAGGAAGGGCATCCGGCAAAACTTTGCCAAGACTGGTAGGTGGACCAGATCCATTGTGGCCACTCATATATATAATATATATGGGAGCAGCTAAGGAATATAAGGAATACTTGTAAGGCACATTTGTTTTGAAGATATTACCTATCTATTTTACACTTCTTACACTCAATGTTTCATATTGTGTGTTTTATTAAAACCAAGTAAAAAAAAACAATGTGTGTAAGTGTGCCGCCATAACGCACCATAAATAGCTATTTGAACTGTATTAGCAATGAGACAATGGGACAATTTTGTATCTCCAGTTCACATCACTTGCATGTCTTTGGACTGTGGGAGGAAACTGGAGCTCCTGGAGGAAACCCACACAGACACAGGGAGAACATGCAAACTCCACACAGAAAGGACCCGGACCGCTCCGCCTGGGAATTGAACCCAGGATCTTCTTGCTGAGAGGCAACAGTGCTGCCCATATAAATAAATGGGTAAGTAATGCCCTGAGATATAATGGTGCCCTGTTCAGGATGCATTCCCAACTTGCACTACAACCTGATATCCAAAGATGATGGAAGCTATTAAGAATAGAATCTTTTGTGGACTGGTGTGGAAGATGGACTTCTATGATTTAAATAAGCAAAAATCATCTATGATCAAATTTGTTGTCATGTTTTTTGGGATGTGGATTATGACCGTATGGAAAACATAGATCAAACGATGTTGATATTAATTCAGATAATTACAAATGATGTAAGTTGCAAGTTTAAAAGGAACTTTGTTCAGCCCTAGTAGAAAGCACCGTTCATTTAGCTACATTTTTCTGGGGCTGTATTCTAAACTGCCTTTTATTGGGAATATTGTACACTTAATTGGGTTTAGAATGCCATTATGGTATGCCTACATAAAATGTATATATAGGAAAGAGGGAGTCATTTGAGATTTGTTTAAATTGGCATTAGTTAATATGAGTAGAACGGTGCAATTCGAATACAGAAGGTTTAGGATCAATGGCAGTACAAAAAAAAGCAATCTGAATTGAAATATTATATGTATTTACAATTTCTTTTTCTAAATTGATAGTCTTACTGTATTGTAACGTGTCCCGTAGTCATGTCATGCCTAGTATGCAGTTGCGTAAGATTTCTCTCCACCTTTGCACAATTGTCGAAGCAAAATCCAGTTTTCTAGACCTAACCAACTGAGTTAGATTTTTGCTGGTAAAAATGTTGCCACTTTGGTTGGTTAACAACCCAGAGCAATCACATTTGATGCTCCTTAATTTTGTCCCACTCTCCCAAAGCCTCTTTTCCAGCTCAGCAATCGAGACAATGTGTTTGCTTATCAAGCCGCTTCACTAAGTGTTCCTTTGCATGTAAATTAATCTTGATTCAGTTGACACTGCCATGCTGAGTGGTACAAATTGCCCATAGCAATAAAACAGCATGAATGGGAAAAAAGCCCAAATTGAAGCACTTGATGGGATGTTGCTTTGCTTTATGCCAATACATTAGCGGCACATAATGTAGCTTCCTGGTAGGAGAAATATGGTATGGTGGGTTTTTAATTTTGACATCAGTGGAGCAGCACCAAGTCTTTTAAAATCTGAGGCAGACAAACCATTAGCAGCGAGGATGTTAAGGTTAAATAGGAAGCAATGCATTCACTTGCACAAGCCCTGAGTGCCATCCATCATTCCATTTGCAGCAGCTTGACAAAAGTACTTGGCTTTAAATAACACTCGATTTACTCCCGGCATGGAACAGGCCTTTAGCATAAACAAACATGGCTGCATTAATTTATTAAACAGCAATATTTCAAAAACCAAGGGCAGATGAAGACAAGTCGGCATGTAATAGACGTTCATAAATATTGTTCGGCTGCTATTTACAATCATTTTACTCTTCAAAAGCCTGCATAGTGTCCTCATAGAATGTTGATAAAGTGATTATTTTTCCAAATGATTGTTGTGCACTATCCACATAGGAACATTAAACTTACTTACAGATGCAATTTTGTGCAATCTATGAAATATTTTCTTCTTTAAGCTCTTTATTAATAAAAAAAATAAAAAAACATGAACCGGGTGGAAAGTGAAACATTTGATCCTGAGTTATATGTGGAATATGATCATAAATGGGAGCAGACATTTTTTGAAAAGTTTTGGAAGCTGCAACTGTTTGAAAACTTAAATTTGGTGGCCCCTGCCTTGTTTCAAGTGTGCTTGGGGTGCACCGACCACCGACACTGAACTGATAGGTTCATAGACTGATTTTACTTAAAATGAATTAACTTAACTTCAAATTAATAATTGCTCAGTACAAGTACAGGTCAAATAGTCGCATCACATACAAACACACACACACACACATATCATATTACAAGGGATGTTCAAAAAGTTTTCACACTTTTATATTATTTCCATTGGGAATGGTGAGGGCGGGAGGAGTAGTAATTGGTCATGTCTGAGAGACTGAAAGACGATTATAGTCCGGATTTAGCGCCATCTGATTTCCACCTTCTTGGACGCTCAAGGAAGCTTTAAGGGGAAGAAGATTTTCATGTGATGATGATGTGAAAGCAGCGGTGCATCAGTAGCTACACGCTCAACCAAAAACATTTTTTGCTGGTGGCATTAAAAAGTTGGTATGACGCTGGGAAAAATGCATCAGAAGGTGACTTTATTCAGAATTTTAAAAACAAATGACATCACTTTTCTACATAGAGTTAAAAAAGTGCGGAAACTTTTTGAATATATACTGTATACAGTGTATCACAAAAGTGAGTACACCCCTCACATTTCTGCAGATATTTAAGTATATCTTTTCATGGGACAACACTGACAAAATGACACTTTGACACAATGAAAAGTAGTCTGTGTGCAGCTTATATAACAGTGTAAATTTATTCTTCCCTCAAAATAACTCAATATACAGCCATTAATGTCTAAACCACCGGCAACAAAAGTGAGTACACCCCTAAGAGACTACACCCCTAAATGTCCAAATTGAGCACTGCTTGTCATTTTCCCTCCAAAATGTCATGTGATTTGTTAGTGTTACTAGGTCTCAGGTGTGCATAGGGAGCAGGTGTGTTCAATTTAGTAGTACAGCTCTCACACTCTCTCATACTGGTCACTGAAAGTTCCAACATGGCACCTCATGGCAAAGAACTCTCTGAGGATCTTAAAAGACGAATTGTTGCACTACATGATGGCCAAGGCTACAAGAAGATTGCCAACACCCTGAAACTGAGCTGCAGCACAGTGGCCAAGATCATCCAGCGTTTTAAAAGAGCAGGGTCCACTCAGAACAGACCTCGCGTCGGTCGTCCAAAGAAGCTGAGTGCACGTGCTCAGCGTCACATCCAACTGCTGTCTTTGAAAGATAGGCGCAGGAGTGCTGTCAGCATTGCTGCAGAGATTGAAAAGGTGGGGGGTCAGCCTGTCAGTGCTCAGACCATACGCCGCACACTACATCAAATTGGTCTGCATGGCTGTCACCCCAGAAGGAAGCCTCTTCTGAAGTCTCTACACAAGAAAGCCCGCAAACAGTTTGCTGAAGACATGTCAACAAAGGACATGGATTACTGGAACCATGTCCTATGGTCTGAGGAGACCAAGATTAATTTGTTTGGTTCAGATGGTCTCAAGCATGTGTGGCGGCAATCAGGTGAGGAGTACAAAGATAAGTGTGTCATGCCTACAGTCAAGCATGGTGGTGGGAATGCCATGGTCTGGGGCTGCATGGGTGCAGCAGGTGTTGTGGAGTTACATTTCATTGAGGGACACATGAACTCCAATATGTACTGTGAAATACTGAAGCAGAGCATGATCCCCTCCCTCCGGAAACTAGGTCGCAGGGCAGTGTTCCAGCATGATAATGACCCCAAACACACCTCTAAGACGACCACTGCTTTATTGAAGAGGCTGAGGGTAAAGGTGATGGACTGGCCAAGCATGTCTCCAGACCTAAACCCAATAGAACATCTTTGGGGCATCCTCAAGCGGAAGGTGGAGGAGTGCAAAGTCTCGAATATCCGCCAGCTCCGTGATGTCGTCATGGAGGAGTGGAAAAGCATTCCAGTGGCAACCTGTGAAGCTCTGGTAAACTCCATGCCCAGGAGAGTTAAGGCAGTTCTGGGAAATAATGGTGGCCACACAAAATATTGACACTTCAGGAACTTTCACTAAGGGGTGTACTCACTTTTGTTGCCGGTGGTTTAGACATTAATGGCTGTATATTGAGTTATTTTGAGGGAAGAATAAATTTACACTGTTATATAAGCTGCACACAGACTACTTTTCATTGTGTCAAAGTGTCATTTTGTCAGTGTTGTCCCATGAAAAGATATACTTAAATATCTGCAGAAATGTCAGGGGTGTACTCACTTTTGTGATACACTGTATATATAGGGTGGCACGGTGGCTCAGTGGGTGGAACTGTCACCTCACAGCAAAAAGGTCCTGGGTTCGATCCCCAGGTGGGGAGGTCCGGGTCCTTTCTGTGTGGAGTTTGCATGTTCTCCTTATGTCTGTGTGGGTTTCCTCCGGGTGCTCCGGTTTCCTCCCACAGTCCAAAGACATGCAAGTGAGGTGAATTGTAGATACAAAAATTGTCCATGACTGTGTTTGATATAACCTTGTGAACTGATGAATCTTGTGTAACGAGTAAATACCGTTTCTGAATATTTATGTGTATATACGTGTAATACGTGTATAAAATTATGTAAAGTAAATAATCAGTAAGGCAGTTATTAAGGATGTACAAATAAATAAATAAAGTTTTTATTTGGCCAGGCAGACTCAGTTGGCCATGGTTGAGGGAGCTTCTGCAAATGCGACCTCTGCTGTGTGGGCGGATACCACTCGAATGAGGGGGGCATGATAGTCTGCGGCTCTCCTCGGTTTGGGCAGTGGTGGTGCAAGCAGCAGAATAATTACAATCTGTTTGTGTCAATAATAATAATAATAATGTTAATAATATTTTTTACAAATGAATCCAGATTGGATACAAAATTCAATCCAAGCGATTTTAAAATGGTTCCAGTTGTTTTTATGTATTTCTTTTTCTTTTGTATCAGTGTTCATGCTGGGCAGAAAATTGCACAGATGATCTAGTGTAACCAGCTGTTCAGAGACGGTATTCTGCCTGATAATCAATAACGATTGAAATGTGTTCAGTACTATCAGCATTGATTATTTTGCGGTTAAGAAACTCACAGATGTAGATCCTCAATTAATATTCTAATGATGGAAAAACAATGCAGCAGTCGACTTGCGGTCAGCATCAGGTTCAGTCTGTATCCTGTTTGTTCCAGTCCATGTGGGGCCTCGGTGCAATTTACCAACTCGGGGATAATCATTCTGGCAGCACAAATGAAGGGGCCAGCCCTCTTTTCTCACTCGCTGCTCGCTAATAGGATTGTGTCTGCTTCAGCACACTTTAATTGAGGACTCCATGTCAAAAGGGAACTCGGCTGAATGAGCCGCCCTCCTCGACGGCTGGTCACTATTCAAGTGACAAGAGTGACGAGTGACACCACCTGAGGGAAATGTGTTATGATTTTTATCACAAATAATAATTGCTCAGTTTTAACCTCTGGACATGATATGGTGAGCAGAAGACAGCTTATTTTTATTAGTTTGGCTGTTGTCTGTGGAAATAAGTGAAAAACTTTTTCCAAGTGAATTTTAAGAATTAATTAAAGAATTCCTGAAAGAAAAATTATTAAAAATAGTGTCCATGATACAAAAATCATTTTAGTACACCTTTATTGTTGAGAACATACTATAAAGTTGTCTTGGAACTATAATATAACTAAGTGAAGTAAGGTGACGCTAAAAAGACTTTTTTTTTTTTTTTACTTATTAGACAGTAATGATGTACGATTGTAAATCGAATGACATCCATATATAACAGACATAACCAGAATTTACCTGCTGTTTAATGATGTCAATTAACAAGGATATTTTTAGAATATAATGACTTTTTGTTGGCATATCTCTGTGTAGACTGTATAATACAGTACATAGCAATCTTACACATTATTAAGCAAAGTGATGAGGTCGCTGGTCTGGTAGCTATATGGGTCTTTACTATATACTGACATGAATTAAAATGCCAAAATTAAAAACCCACTTATTTTTATGTCTGATCCACTCATACCAGCATAACACACACTAACACATCACCACTGTGTCAGTGTCACTGCAGTGCTGAGAATGATCCACCACCTAAATAATACCTACTCTGTAGTGGTCCTGTGTGGGTCCTGACCATTGACGAACAGGGTGAAAACAGGCTAAACAGGCTAAAAAAGTATGTAGAGAAACAGATGGACTACAGTCAGTAATTGTAGAACTGCTTCTATATGGTAAGCATAAGCATGATGTTTTTAAAATATGACTTTTGTCATATCTCTGTGTAGACTGTATAATACATAGCAATCTTACACATTCTTAAGCAAAGTGATGAGGTCGCTGGTCTGGTAACTATGCTCTTTACTATATACTGACGTGAACTAATATTACAAAATTAAAATCCCACTTATTTTTATATGTGTTTTTTATCATTTATGTTAGTAGAATTTCAATATAAATGTATTTTAACAGGTTTTACTTACTATTAAATAAACCACTAAAAATAATACTTTAGGTATACACTGATCAGCCATAACATTACAACCACCTCCTTGTTTCTACACTCACTATCCATCTTATCAGCTCCACTTACCATATAGAAGCACTTTGTAGTTCTACAATTACTGACTGTAGTGCATCTGTTTCTCTGCATACTTTGTTAGCCCCCTTTCATGCTGTTCATCAATGGTCAGGACTCTCCCAGGAACACTACAGAGTAGGTATTATTTGGGTGGTGGGTCATTCACAGCACTGCAGTGACACTGACACTATTTAACCAACATAAAGATTTCCATAGTTTTTTTTACTGATCAACTTCATTGTATTTTGTACATATAAACAAGCATGTTTAGCACCGTGTTTAATCACCTTTGGGAACTGATGACACTAATTCTTCTTTTTATTGCATTGTACAAAATGTCCCAATATTTTTGAAAACAGGGCTTGTAAATTACAAGTTCAGGCTTGCTTTAAATAGATCTCTATATAGTAGATGAACTGTTCTTTAGATCAGTGGTTAATTACAGAGATAGGATCCTTAGCATTACTGTTAATGAATCAAACACATGGTCATAATCAGAAAAGGTCAAGCAAAGTGGCTCTAAAATTACTTGACTCATTTAACTGTGCGAAGGCATTAAACTTCCACTATACTAACATTCAGTTTTAAGTAACTGCATGACACATGACGTCCTGCTTTAACGGCACAATAAATGGCTTCATTTTTACTGCAAATAATATTTATATTACATTTACATTTTTGGCATCTTATCCAGAGCGACTTACAGAAGTGCTTCCGTAGTGAACATAGTGTAATAAATAACATCGGACTGCACAGTTGACGTCATCACACTTAAGCCTGCACAAACACTTTTTATTTTTAGATAAGAATTCATATATGACATTTAGATCATTAAGGTTTAGTGCAATTAGTGTGAATCTATAGGTAACTAACTGCTAGTAAGGAAACCCAAAGCACGTATTACATTAAATATGAAAAAATTGGGGTTAAGGATGATGAAGTGTCATGTTTACCTGCAAGCTAATAAAGTTATTAGCAGTTAGCTGCACATCCTTCTGATAGTGGATGGCAGCAGGACATATGGCTTTGATGTCCCAATGCCATTTTTTTTTACATAATCACTTTATCCGCCACATATTTGTCTTGGTGAGAGCACACATGTATGACATGTGACATACTGAATAGACCAGACAGCATACAGACATCATTAACAATCGTTAAACTAAAAAACATTAAACAAAATAACAATAGAGAATAAAGAATAATTAAGAGCCTTGGAGAGAAGCTAAGGGATGTGTGAATATGTGCATATGTAGGTAAGAATATTAATACATATACCTATTAGAGTACAAATATAGTATAAACACTATAATATACAGAATATTACAGAATGATATTATAAAGATTAAAAGATTGCAAGGATTTAACATCTAAGCAAGTATGCTATCATCATTCTATACATTAACATTCTAAGTAATGTATTATTTTACACAAATTACATAGACAGTTTATAAAATGACATGTTACTGGTGCTTAAAATGTGAAAAATGAGGGGGGGGTTAAAATGCCTTATTGCTATTTTATTGAATAGTAAATCATCAGAATCACTTTATTTTACTACATTTGTTTTGGTGAGAGCGCACATGTATGACATGTGACATACTGAATAGACCAGACAGCGTACAGACTGTTAACAATCTTTTAAATACAATAAAAAAACATTACACAAAATAACAGTAGAGAATAAAGATTAATTGGCTTCTTGGAGAGGAACTAAGAGAATATGTGCATATGTAGATAAGAATATTAATACATATCTGAGTACACATATAGTATAAACACTATAATATATATTAATTTTTTTGCTATGAAAATAGCAAAAAACTAACATCTGTACAGTTGGGCAGTTGGCATTCTGTACATTAGCAGATTACATAGAAAGCTTTTAAAATGACATTTTTACTGGGTGAAAATGTCGTATTGCTATTTTATTGAACAGCAAATCATCAGAATCACTTTATTTTGCCAAGTATTTGTTTTGGTGAGAGCACACATGTATAACATGTGACATACTGAATAGACCAGACAGCATACATGCTCTTAACAATTATGTAACTAAGAAATAATAAAAAACAATAAACAGAATAAAAATATACAATACAGAATAATTAAGAGAAGCTAAGAGAGAAGCTAAGAGATGTGTGAATATGTGTATATGTAGATAAGAATATTAATACATATACATATCTGAGTACAGATATAGTATAAACACTATAATATACAGAATATTACAGAATGATATGAAAATAGCAAAAAAATTACATCTGTAGAGTTGTGCAATTGGCATTCTGTACATTAACAGATTACATAGAAAGCTTTTATAATGACATTTTTACTGTTGTTTAAAATGTAAAAATGGGGGGGGGGGGGGAGTAAAAATATATTATTATTGCTATTTTATTGAACAGAAAATCATCAGAATCACTTTATTTTGCCAAGTATTTGTTTTGGTGAGAGCACACATGTATAACATGTGACCTATACTGAATAAACCAAACAGCATACATGCTCTTGACAATTATGTTACTAAGAAATAAAAAAATAAAAAATAAAAATAAACAGAATAAAAATATACAATACAGAATAATTAAGAGCCTTGGAGAGGAGCTGAGAGATGTGTGAATATGTGCATATGTAGATAAGAATATTAATACATATACATATCTGAGTACAAATATAGTATACACACTACAATACACAGAATATTACAGAATGATATTATAAAGATTAAAAGATTGCAAGGATTTAACATCTAAGCAAGTATGCTATCAGCATTCTATACATTAATTAATTAATATATTAAGTAATGTATTATTTTACACAAATTACATAGAAAGCTTTTAAAATGACATTTTCACTGGTGCTTAAAATGTAGTCAATTTCTTTAAACGACACATAAATGCATTTTAATTCTATATAAATGTTTTTGTACGCCACGTCTGTCCATTTGTCACTTATTACTGATTGTCCAAATTGACACTGATTACAGGTTTTACTGTCTGTACTTGTTAAACTACTTGTTAATCCTTTTGTAGCATTTTGCAGAGACCTCTTTCGCTAATCCCCGAACAGCCGTAGTTCACACAACATATCTCTTGTTATCTGTAATGTATGCTTTTGACACATAGTGAATGACAAAAAAGCCGAGTCAGAAGAAAGGACCCTTGAGTATATTACTCATTTACTCCTGATTAGGGCTGTAAAGACAGGGGGGGTTTAAGAGTCTGCTGATAAACTCCCTTTCTTCTGTTGATGGTAATTACCCACGTCTCCCGAGACCGTGCTGAGCTGCTGGCGACAAGAAGAGAGTGCTAATCGTCGGACATGAGCCACCGTCCAGTTGGTATGACAGTGAATGGGGATGCAGAGCTCCCCGGCTTCACCGCGGGTTTCAGGACGGCCTATTGTGGCCCTTTGTCATGGATAACTGGCTGGCCATTGTGGCCAAATATGTTAGGCAAATTGAGGCAGATGGCTCTGATTCAGACACGTGGCTTTCCCAGGGCTGCAGGCAGGACTGAGACACTGAAGAGGGGTGGTCCAGGTCAGGGCCCCGTTTGGCACTTGTTAGTACCTTCAATAGGCCCATGTGTCCCTGTTCACCATCAATGCGGTGTTGCTGAGATACGTGGCACTAAACACGCTCCTCCAGATCCACCGAGGACCGCATGGGGCGGCTACCCCAACACTCCATCTTCCCCAAACAGACCTGGGTCTGGTCCTTGTCTAACCCCCTGGGGCTCGGCTGAATGGCTACAATTGACAACGGGGTGGTGGCCCTTCCTAAATGGCTTTTTAGTCAGCTGTGATAATAGACTGGCAGGTTTTTGTCACCCTCACACTAATAGCTGGTAATTATGGGATTTGCAGTGTTTCTTTCCTAATCTGGTTTTTGTGTGTTTTGGGTACAATTTGTCAACCCTGCTGATAAAATCACTTTTATGATATAAAAACGGGGACATGAATGACTTTTTGATGTAATGTCTGCACCCGCTGACTCGTCTCACAAGGTCATTTCCATTATGCCAGTCAGACAGGTCGGTATTAAGACTGATTGCAAGATACCAAATAGTTTGTTACAGGAGGTGAATTTAAAAGTTGAGTCTAATATATTTGCAAAGTAAACTCCTAGATTTGTTTACCTAGAAATCCTGATAGGGTTTGCAAAAATCAGTCTTAAAAGGCACGATTCAGACATGCCAATTAATAGACAGAAAATATTATAAGAGTCTGGCATTTTGTAGGCAATCTAGCAATGCCAAACATCTTAAATCTTAAACTGTGTAATTTGATATAATACCAATGACATAATTATTTATTAGTGTTTGCTTTCCTGCTAGCTATTAATTTTGCAACACAGATTGAGTCCAAGGTTACAACAAGCACCATGTCTAGTGAAATCTGACACACAACATTCCTTTAAAAACAATAAGAACTGATTTAAAAAATAATAGTAATTACAGAGTTGATAAAAGAACTCACTTTTTTTAAATGTGTATGTTAAGCATAACTATTCTGGTAGATTATGTTAGTATGTTTGTTAATTTTGTTTTTTTTGTTTGTGTTACTTATTAAATAATTGTTAATCCTTTTAAAAATAATATTTGTAAATTGTTTTTTTAGCCACTTTAAGCTATGATAATACAATAGTATTTTGTAGTCTGAGGTATTACTAGTCTGAAACCGGTGCACCTGCCATATAGTTTGGCATGAGGGCCAGGACTACAGAATGATGCCCACCTGGCATGGAGGCGCAGGTGATATAACAGCAGTAGCTCTTTTAACTGGCAGTCTCTGCGCCTCATTGAGCTTTAAGTGGCTCCAGGTGAAGGTGTGTCTATTTAGTAACTGCTTTTTTACCAGAATGGTTGCTGGAATCTCTCTTTGATCCTGCACTTTCTCTAAGGCCGTAATGCTGGGCTCTGTTTGGCCAGGTTTTCCACTTGCGTGTACGTTGGCACTCTTTTATCTTATTTGTAACCCATAATTTTACATTTTAAAACAATTTTGAAAAAACAACAATTAGATAATTGTCACAAAGAGTTATATCCAATTAGTTTTATTATTACAGTTATAATTAATATAAATGTATTACAAAAATGTATTATTATTATAAATAAACCACCAAAGGCATTACATTTTTAATTATTAACTCGCAACCCTAAGCATGCCAAGATATGCTCCATCTAAATTTGTACTTAGATTCACTTACTTTTATTTACTTTATTTATATATATTTTTTTAAATGTATTTTTTATTTATTTGTATTTATTTATTTTTTATTATTTATTTATTTATTTATTTATTTTTTGTTTATTTATTATTTGTATTCATTCATTTATTTATTTGTTATTATATATATATATATATATATGTATTTTGCAATTGGATTGAATTTTGGCAATTATTGTTGATATATAACTAGGCCTTTTGTTAATGTTCATGTTGTACTACTTTATGACAGCATCACCTTTTCTCCTCACTGTGTTCCTGGTCTTAATTCACCCCTGTCCCATTTTTTTCTGAAATGTGTTGCAGACAATAAATAAAAAATTAGCAGATATTTACATTTAAATATTTCTACGTGTGCTGTGATTAATTTAAAACCTTCAAAATCCAGTAGCTTTTTCTCAAACCTACCGTTCTAACCTTTAGAACTGGGTTTGTAGCTTGGACTGCATTTTTACATCTGAAGTGGTCATACAGTTGTGCTTATGTGTGTTGTGAGTTCAGATGGGTAAAAAGCACTTTAGAGAAGAACTCTGTAGACTGAAGGTTTGAACATTTTGTATTATTGGTAACAGGCTGAAGGCTGAGTGAAGTGCTAATGTGCTTTTACTACTTCCACTGCCCATGTCTTTCATAAAAGCAATAAAGTCAGCAATGTATAAGGCACTGTGACATAAACCAGACGTACCTTTTAAGATTAAAAATAAAATAAGCAGCCATGAAGGTGCCAGGTTTAGTCCCACACCTGCAATGTTATAAAGAAAAAACCCAACAGTGCACTTAACCAAGGCAGAACTACTATGGCTAAAGAGGCATGGATGTTATAAATTATAACTTAAGTCATAAATGGCCAAAATAAAAGAAACCAGAAGAAACGACACAATAAGATGCAGCCCGAAGCAAAATTAGCAGAATGTTGTGCCATGCTAAATATTACATAAATAGGTACAAAATAACTTGTAACCCCCCTTTTGTTATTAAACTTTATTTACATCAGAGCTAAGGTGGGTTTGAGACACATTCCTGGGTCAGTGGGAGCAAAGGCGCCTTTATTTGTCATATACACCGATTAGACATAACATTATGACCACCTTCCTAATATTGTGTTGGTCCCTCTTTTGCTGCCAAAACAGCCCTGCAACTGTGATGCACTGTGTATTCTGACACCTTTCTATCAGAATCAGCATTAACTTCTTCAGCAATTTGAGCTACAGTAGCTCGTCTGTTGGATTGGACCACACGGGCCAGCCTTCGCTCTCCACGTGCATCAATGAGCCTTGGCCGCCAATGACCCTGTTGCCGGTTTACCACTGTTCCTTCCTTGGACCACTTTTGATAGATACTGACCACTACAGACCGGGAACACGCCACAAGAGCTGCAGTTTTGGAGATGCTCTGACCCAGTCGTCTAGCCATCGCAATCTGGCCCTTGTCAAACTCGCCTGGTCTGTGTATACATATACAGGTGTACATTACAATGAAATTTTTTTCTTGCATATCCCAGCTCGTTTGGAAGCTATGGTCAGTGCGCAGGGTCAGCCATTGTATGGCGCCCCTGGAGCAGAGAGGTTTAAGGGCCTTGCTCAGGGGCCCAACAGTGGTAGTATGGCAGAGCCAGGATTCAAACTCTCAACCTTTTGATTGATGGCCCAAAGCTCTACACACTAGGCTACTATTGTCCCAAATACATTACAGTAATCCTGTACAGGGACCCACATCACACAGGGCATCATGTCACTCAAGTGTACAAGTGTAGCTAATCTACCTATTGGCATATTTTTGAAAGGCAAAAGAAACCTGTGTACCTGAACAAAACCCACAAATGCAGGTGCCCTGGAAGCATAGCAAGCCACCCAAAAGGAAGCAAGGCATAAGTTTAGATTTTCGAATTTTGGGACCTACTACTAGTACAATCTAGTGTTTGGTTCGAAAACCATCCTACATTCTCATTTTGGACCAGTGATGAGCACTCACATGGACTTGAGGATATCCACAAAATATTATATGCATAGAAACAGAAGGATTTTATTTTTTTGGTCACTCCAGTGGGGTTTTTTAGTGGCCGCCATAGCTTATCATTCTGGTCTACATACCTGGTTTGGCAAACTTTTACACAGAATGCCCCTCTTTATTTTTTATCTGGGCTTGGGACTGGAACTAAGAGCACACTGACAGGTACACCTCCCAATGGCTAGGCTGTTCTGGCCATCCCCCTTTACCTGCTCATGCTTCCAGACATAGCCAGTTATGTCTGTGTAGACACCCAACTGGTCGTAAGCACTGCTGAGATTTAAACCCAAGACCTAAGGGTGTCTACAGTAGTTGCCTAGCCTGATTTACCACTGTGCCACCTAATTGCCTAGAAACTGAAACATACCAAACAAACTTTGTTTTACACAGCAGTTATACCAGTTTGGAATTTATGCCAGTGGTGTGTAAATGTAGTATGGATGGTATGATGCGAAATGAAAGACCTTTTTAAAGACATTTAAGGAAAGATGCCACATATTAAAGGTGGTATTTCTGTAAAGATACTTTATACTACTGTACACTAACATCTCATGCTTTCCATACTCCGTGAATTTAGATCTGCCATACAGTGCCTCCAGACAAACAATGGTTCTGCCAGAAAGTCTACACTGTCTCCCCTGGCATCTCAATTACCCACAATGCCTCAGAAGTCCTCCAAATACAGGTGCCTTCCAGTGCATGTGCATGAACTAGGCCTGTTGTAATGCGCTGCTTATTCAAACGTGTGGGAGGTCAGGAGTGAAGATGTTACCAAGCGGCCATTTATCACACCCATGACACCCTCTCCCCTCAGCGCCCACACCTCCAGGCAATGCTTTATAGGAGAACAAACACGTCACCGCCGGTGGCTCGGTCATCCATTTTCCAGAGCCGTGCATTAGGGCTACATGAATATCCTCATGCAGGACCTGTGGCTTCGCATGGAGGCGCACACAGGAACGCTCCAGCGGTGGAGCATTAAGATTTAGACTCGGCAATAAAATATTATCACAATGTAAGGACAACGCAGCCTGTTCAAGGAGAGGGAATATAAATTTAAGCAACAGAAGAACTGCACACACCACATAACAAATTCCTCCAAATTTTAATGAATGGTTCGTATGCCAGTAGGACCAATATGCACTCAACGTCCTAAACCCAGTAGCATTAGTTCATTGTCTGAAGTAGCCACAATCTGTTGCAGTCACTTGTGATGTCCTCTCATTATTAGCAGCCAGCATGCCGCCAATCCCCTCCCTCCTCTTCATTTGGTGCCCACGTAACCTCCCCCGACAAATCATTGGCTAATTATAATTCCGGACAGAGTTTGTCGGTGGCTAGCGCTGCATCTGGCCCCCGAGGTGCCTCCGGCTGCAGCTGGCGAGGTTGCTCTGCAGCAGCTTGGCTGTGGCCTGTCATAAATAAAGGCTCTTATAAACTGGTTATGAACACCTGTTAGATCATCTGTCAGCCGAGCTCTTCTCCCATCCATCACCTACAGCTCAGGGAAGACATCCTAGCCCTCGATCAAACCCCCTCAGCACTCACCGAGCCCTTAACACCAGCCTGACACCTTCTACAAAAATAATAAATCCCAATGCTGCTGAACGCCACTGGGGAAAGGGAGAGAATCTCTCCCGGAGGAGTAAGCGAACAAAGTAAAAAGTTTACTTTCCTATCGATAAATCAGTGGCCGGGGATTTGGATGGAGCTGTCGCTGGCTTCACGGGCGATAGACAGTGTGATGGGATAAAAGTAGCTCAAGGTTGCACCGTCATTACACTTTTACGACTCTACCAAGGAGAGCGCGCAGGGGAGGGATGGTTTATGGGTTCTCTAGCATAACCATGCAAAGTGGCTACGCTCGGTGAAATGTTTTTATCCGTGTCGTTATGACAGAGACGACATAGGCAACCTAAACACATCAATCAGAACCTGACAAAACGAGTGTGGAGAATGTGTAAACCAAACCATTTTACAGACTTGGTTTAATATAAAACAGTGTGAAAACATAACCAAATACTATTTTTGGCTAGAGTGTGTCATCTTAAATAAATCTCTGTCAAATTGCACAATATAATGAACAAATAGTGCTTAGGTATCCAAATACGACAGACTTTAAGAATGAGAAGCAGCTCGGCTATTTAAATAATCTGCATATTTTAACAGTGAAAATATAGTGTGCCGTCATCGGTTTATAGCAACTATTACACCCTAGTTAGTTTCAGTTTTATGTGCATTATCCCTGGCCCTGGCAAAAACTATAACTTTTATGCATTCATAAAGTTTAATTTGAAAGCAATGAATCAGGCGAGAGCAGGATGGCATGTCAGCCATCTCCGGACAGGATGTTAGGCTGATGTTAGACAGACAGCCCTCATTCTTGACATTAAGTCACTCTTTACACATTTTTATGATGCGAATTGATGTGTTAAGGCTGCATGGGTCCTCTGGATCTGGTCTCTGTCTTTGAACTGACACTCTTCTTCTGTCTTTGAACTGACACTCTTCTTGTGTCTTTGTGGGATTCAACTGAGTATTTGGGTTTTCTCCCACTTCTCAATATCATACAAGTGAAACTAGACGTTTTACAACCTTAAATAGGATTAAATAGCTAGTTAAAATAAATGAAAAACAGATTTCTTGGAATGTTCTACTAAAACTTGCAGAAGTGTGAGATTGACAGCGAGATCAATGAAAGCAGTTTTTTTTATTGTCAATGTAATTTCGTTATTAGCTCGGAGTACCAGCCTTAACAGTAGTGATCCCATATAGACATTCACACACTGGGCAAAAGTTTGATAATGTTTTGCTTTATTTAAGTTTGTATATAGGCTACAAAGCAACATGACTTCTGGATTTGGTTTGGAATTTCAAAGCCTCTGGTCTCGGTCTTTGAGATGAGACACTTCCTTTGTCTTTGTGGGATTCCACTGGGTATTTGGGTTTTCTCCCATTTACCAATATCATGCAAGTGAAACCAGACATTTTACGACCTTAATAAGGATTACGTAATTAATTAAAATAAATGAAAAACAGATTTCTTAGAATGTTCTACTAAAACTTGCAGAAGTGTGAGATTGACAGTGAGATCAATTGGACCATTTTTTACCATGGAATTTTTTTTTTCATTTTTCATTTAATTTTATTATTAGCTCTGAGTACCAGCCCTGATCTAACAATACGGATCCCATATAGACATTCTCACAGTGGGCAAAACTTACATACCAAAAGTGTAATAATGTTTTTATTTAAATTTGTATATAGGCTGCAAAGCAACATGAGTCCTCTGGATTTGGGTTTGAACTTCAGAGACCTTTGGTTCTGGTCTTTGAGATGACACTCTTCTTGTGTCTTTATGGGATTCCACTGGGTTTTTTGGTTTTCTCCCACTTCCCAATATCATGCAAGTGAAACCAGACATTTTGTAAGCTTAATAAGGATTAAGTTAATTTCACTATTAGCTTAATACCAGCCCTGATCTAACAATACTGATCCCATATAGACATTCTTACAGTGGGCAAAATATACATATCAAAAGTTCGATAATGTTTTGCTTTATTTAAATTTGTATATAGGCTGCAAAACAACATGACTTGGGTTTGAACTTCAGAGGCTTCTGGTCTCGGTCTTTGAGATGAGACTCTTCTTTTGTCTTTGTGGGATTCCACTGGATATTTGGGTTTTCTCCCATTTACCAATATAATGCAAGTGAAACCAGACGTTTTACAACATTAATAACAATTAAGTAGTTAAATAAAACAATTGAAAAACAGATTTCTTGGAATGTTCTACTAAAACTTGCAGAAGTGTGAGATTTACAGCGAGATCAATGAGAGCAGTTTATTTATTGTCAATGTAATTTCATTATTGGCTCGGAGTACCAGCCCTGATCTAACAAAACTGATCCCATATAGACTCACAGTAGGCAAAAATTACAAAGTTTGATATTGTATAGTTTGCTATATTTAAACTAGTATATTATGTGATCAATTAACAGTAAACAGCACAAATAATATGTGGATTGTTGTGAACTGGTTAAAAATAGTCAATGCCGATCTGATATTGATCATTTTTATTTTGTACCAGTGGGCCTGTATATCTGAAATACAAAGCAGAGCAGGAACACATTGTTTGTTTGTTTGTTTATTGGGATTTTAACGTCATTCTTTTACACTTTGGTTACATTCATGACGGTATTTACTCATTACACAAGATTCATCAGTTCACAAGGTTATATCAAACACACTCCTGGACGATTTAGTATCTCCAATTTGCCACACTTGCACGTCTTTGGACTTTGGGAGGAAACCGGAGCACCCGGAGTAAACCCACACAGACACGGGGAGAACATGCAAACTCCACACAGAAAGGACCCGGACCGCCCCACCTGGGGATTGAACCCAGGACCTTCTTGCTGTGGGAAACGTGCCACCCAGAACACAATGTAGATCCATCATTCCATCATTCACAGTTAAGGGTAAAGAAAGAATAGCCACACCAGTAACATGCATGTTTTTGGAAGGCTTTACCCAAAAACAGATGAAAGCACAAAAGTAAAGGACAGCTATACCACAGACCCAGACACAGACAAAGTGTGATTTATATTTGGAATAAATGGGGGGATATAAAATTGTCTATGTTAATATGTTTTTAACACCATGTTAAAACATTAAGCAAACACTGAGGTGGTTTTGCTATTGATTGATAAAGCATTTTTCTCCGTTGTACTTTATTTTTCTTTCAATTTACCGGTTGGCATTTCTCATCCCGCCATGACACGACAGCTACCAAACTTCAGTGATGAGAACAAATGTGTGCTTCCTTTTCTACGCTCCTAAACAGCTGACTGTATGTGTGGGTTTTGTATTATCAACACTCAAACTTGAAATTTCCAGACAACAGGGTGACCAGTTTATTTATGAAATTTATTTGCTCCAATTTACTCTGTTATTGCACAGATCACACCGAACTGTATGGAAACAAATGTAATTTGATGGATTTTTTTTGTAGCAAAGAGCTAATGCGAATCCGCTTTTAAAAAGCAATTATTCCTGAACGTGAAAAGCTGTGTCTAGTTCTTTTAAACCAGCCTACCAGAGGTCAAAGCCAAATTTTCACCACAGCGACTTCAATGAGACGAACTGAAACCCTCTGAGCGTTCAGCATGGAGAGCCCAATTCGCAATCACAATCTGTCAGCAAGAAGCAGTAATGAGACATCAGAATGCATCACGCAGTAAAGCGGGCGCCGAGATGCATCTCGTTTCTGGCACATGCTATTACGGAGGAGCCGGGAGGAGATGAGCAGCCCCTCCGGCCTGGCGTGACAACTTGATTTCCTGCACTCTTGGTGGGACCCCTGAAAGGGTGACATGATAGGCCTGTTAATTTGGCCACATCACTGTGCTCGTGTCAGCGTCCACTGTGAGACGAGGCTATCTGGCTCTTCAGGCTGAGGGGAATGGAGTCTCGGCTACGGAAGCACCTGTCCAGCCCTGACAGCCAAACGCGGTCTGTTTTAATGCAAGGGGCTTTGAGTTTGGTCTTCCGATTGACAGTAGGATAGATGCGCGTGCACACACATGCACAGGCGCGGTAACGTAGCGTCTTCGCACGGTGACAGGCATGGGTGGAATGGAGCGGCGGTGACTCCTTTTGTTTACGCCGATGAGCATGAGATTAATGGAAATAGGAGAAACGTATGGGTGCATCAATATTCAAATAGCCTGCCATCTTCTTATTTCTTCTATTCATGTGCTTGGTGCCTTCCAACCATTCAGCCTCAATCAGTCTCTTTTTTTCTTTCAGCTTAATTCATTCAAATACTTATGATGAATAGTGAGAAAAAAAAGAGTCTACAGACAGACCGACAATAAATAAAAATCTGTTTACTTCTTTGGCTGTGAATTTTTAAGCTGACGTGAGAATCACATGAAATCTCAACCCCGGCTGCATAAACTCCAACCTTCCAACCCCAATTCTAGGCTACTAGGTTAGTGCTACAAATAAACAATCACTTAAAATCACTCATGGTGGTGTGGACAACTCCAGCAGAGAGTCCGTGTACTACTTACAGGCTTAATTGGGCTGATCTGTGTTCAGCTCGTTAGAGTAATTTATCACATAATTGACTGGCTGAAGCAAAGACGGGAAAGTCCTCAGACCGACAGCTTCGTGAAGATGCACAGGCACAGGAGGACAGACCTGTCCCTCATCAGGTTAGGATTAACAAAACTAGCAAGATTTGTGCTAGAAACACACAATATTTAACAGAATGATTGTGGTTTAAATAACATAACAGTCAGATTCATTTATTTAATGAATTCATTATTCATTTATTTATCGATAGCCAGTGTGTCTCAGAACATCACACACTCCCTCATTTACATTTTCGACTTACAGTACTGTAACAGTATATTGTCTAAACAATTCAAAGCCTGTGAAAGGAAAAGACACTATTTTTATGGTTTGCTAGCCTGTTCACCTTTGTTTACCTATATGACTTACAATTACATCTTATCAAGTATTAGTACTAACAATCCTTAAAGAATTAAAAACAATTTTATGTGATTTTTTTTTTATTTGATTTGGTGTGCTAGTGCATAACAGAAAATGTTTCTAAAAATAAAATATTAAAATTTTAAAATAAAAACAATATAACATTTATTTTAATAGAATTAATACTAATATAATAGAATAGATTATAATAGCATAAAAAATATAGAACAACATTAGTTCATTAATTTGTTAAAGAATAAGTGTCAAGTACAGATGTTAGTCATGGGCTGTAGGTTGGAGTATGGGTGAAAGGTCAATGCTAATCTAAAGAGAGGACTGAATTGTCTCTGCTAGTATATTTAGCAACCTTCCAACTGTTAGGGGAATAAAGTGTGGTAAAACACTTGTATTTGTGTAACATTTTTAGCCACTTGGAGCTACAAGATCAGTTTCAAAACACTGCTGCATGACCTTTGGATTTCAGTCTCTGGAACTGGAGCACAATTCCTCCAAAATATCTTTCTGTAGTTGGTGTTTAATGATGGTAAAGAACAAAGTAAAGTATAAATATACTTTAAATCTGTTTTTATGCACCCTTCACTGAGACACTGTGCACTATGGATTGATGGCATTGCCATCCTGAAAGACACCACTTCTATAATGATAGAAATGTTCCATCGTATTGATCAGGTGATCAGTCAGAATGACTTTATATTTGATGATATTTGATTTGGGACCCACACAGCTTATACTGTAACTAGCAGAAAGAGGATCACTTTCCAATTTGGTGCCATTTTTGACTGAACCTTGTGCCCTAATGCTCTGAATCCTGGAGCTTTCTCCTGATTAGGTGGTGAGCTTTTTGTTTGCAGATGATCAAACATGACCCCGTTGTGCTGGTCGCTCTGCCAGTGAATGCCGCTGTTTTGATAGCGTCCATTGACTCTGGCTCCTTGAGTTTGAACACAAACACTCAACTGCAGGTGCAGGATTCGGGCTGACTGATGCTGCGACTTCTTCCTTTCTGTGCACTGTTTTTTTATCCTCTTCGTCTGTAATTAATGGAAAAAAGCACAATGCACCGGCAGACGAACCGCATAGAACGGTGAAGAGGATGCCTTTTGCTCTAAGGGCCTTTTTGAATCGAGCTAAGGCAGACGCTGCCAGCAGAACCACGTCTAATGCAAAAAAGAAAAACTCCTCATTATTTCAAGTCATTCTGCTAAGAAAGGTGGCACTTAAAGCCCCCACCACCTTCACCACCGCCGCCGTAAGAACCCTGGAACAGCCTAATTCTATTTCCTATTTGAATGCTGATAAAAAGGGAGGAAAGTGCGTACGCGTGGATGAAAGTACGATGGAAAGGAAGAGGCAAAGGTCTTCCATCTATCAGGGAGTGCTCCAAGAACGAGTCACTCAGCAAAGCACGATGAAAGAGCAGAAGAAAGAGCACTGCATTGGTTTATTCAAAAAACACTCGGCTGATAAATTGAAACAGGCTTTTTAAGCTGGTTTTCAGATCCACAGTCCTAATAAAGGCCACAAATACACATCTCGCAATAGGCTAATAAAGGCGGTGGCGTTAAGTGCCCCTCTCTGCTTTGGCAGAGCCACTTTAAATGAGATCCTTGCTTAACACTTGCCTCTCCGCCTTGGGAAGATGGCTCCGCTTTTTTTTTTAACAGTCCAGTGCTTTTCTGTTTCCTTTCAGCTTTGTTTTGCCTCTAAATAAATGTTTATTGACAGCCAATTAGGAGTAGAATGAGGACAGAGTGCCACGCACATGTCAAGTGTGCCGAGAAAGTGTCCATTTGCCTCATGCCTGGCTATCCACATGGTGAATCATGTGATTGTCCTAGTTGCTTTTCTTAAAAATACAGAAAAAGCAAAGACGTATTTATCAAAGAGTACATTAGGCTGAGGATCTGCATAGCCTTTTGATAATAGCGTTCGAAAACGTACTTATGCACGGCCAGGGATTTAAATGCAGACTACTTTTATTTAGCCTACCTTTCTTAGATTTTATTAAGGCTCATCATAATGCTCAGTGTTTACCCATTAAGATTGCTAATGCGCAATAGAAACAAATCATCTTTCAACACCAAGAGTTGCACTGTGAAAAATGAGACTTGTCATTAGCTAGTATTTCATTAGTCATCCGTCTGCACGCTACATTGGGAATATATTTAGAAGACCTCGAAAGCGCGGGTTATTATTATTCAACGTTTCTCTGGCGAAAAAGCGTGCCAGTGTTAGAGTTTTCAATCCCAAACGTGGCGGCTCCTCTCCAATTGCAGCCCTCAATCAATTAAGCGGGTCCGAGCGGCCGGGCTCCCGTTCAGGGACTATTTAAATTTACATTTAAATGCGCTTGTCATCGCAGGGTCTCCGGCGCTTCTGTTCCAAGGGGGAAAAGGACATTAACACCGTCTGTCCTTTTTTTTTTTTCACTCTGCACCCCCATCTCACCCCCCCTCCTCATCCTCCAGAAGCTAATTCGGAGACACCGCCAGAGACTGAAGGCTCTCTCTGGGACTTTTCACTTGATGTTCTTTGAGTTGGTGTTTAGAAAGTTTCCTTTGTTTACACCTCACTCCCCCACAGCTCCAGTCACTCTTACAAGTGCTAATTAAAAGTGACGGGTCTTTAATCGAGCCAGTCTTAAAGCAGTTGCTCTCTGGTGAATAATGATCGGGGGGTTTATCGAATATATTCTGGTGTGTTGATAAGGAGGACTTTTGACCATCGGTGTTGAGATCACAACCTCCAGAGTGGCCTGTGGGCAGACATTGTAGGTCTATAGTTTTTTTGTTGTATACATTATGTTCTTTATATAAAAAATGCGTCATGTTTTTTATATAAAGAAATACATTGTTTTTTATATAAAAAATACATTGTGGTTTATATAAAGAAACACATCATGTGCTTATATACAAAAACAGTATGTGCTTTATATAAGAAGCTTGTTCTAAATAAACAAGTTGTCACTTTGCAATCAGACACATTGTTCATTTATGTTGTGACAGCTGCTTATGATCTGCATTGTTACAGTATAATACAGCATTGTTACAGTATCATGGATTATTACTAGCCTGATTAGGGTGGTATCTTTCAGGATGACAAACCCCCAATAATGCTTATTATCTGCATTGTCACAGTATAATGAGTGTATTTGTGTATTTATTTATAAAAACACACCCAATTTAATAAAACAACCAGAATAAATGACTGGAGAAATACAGTTGGACCCTTAAGAGCAAAAGGTCACTATAAATCAATGCAAAGTTATCCTGACTTATCATCTGATCACCATTATGGATCATTACTAGCCTGATTAGGGTGGTCTCTTTCAGGATGACAAACCCACAATAATTCTTATGATCTGCATTGTTACTGTATAATAAGTGTATTTTGTATTTATTTGTAAATAAACACAACCAATTTAATAAAACAACCAGAATAAATGACTGGAAAAATAGTGCAAGACCCTTAAGAGCACAAGGTCACTATAAATCAATACAAAGTTATCCTGACTTATCATCTGACACTATTATGGATCATTACTAGCCTGATTCGGGTGGTCTCTTTCAGTATGATGAACTCCTAATTTACTGGACAAGTGACCACTGCTTATGCACTGCATTGTTACTGTATAATGAGTGTATTTGTGTATTTATTTTTAAAAACACACTCAATTCAATAAAACAACCAGAATAAATGACTGGAGAAATAGGACAAGACCCTTAAGAGCAAAAGATCACTATGAATCAATATAGAATTATCCTGACTTATCATCTGATCACCATTATGGATTATTACTAGCCTGATTAGGATGGTCTCTTTCAGGATGATAATCCCCCCTCTCCATTTACTGGATGTAAGGGCTTACTGAAGAGTTTGATGGTGTAAGATATAATTTATATGGCATTGCCTTAAATGTAAGACTGTGCTCTTTACCAAAATTATTTAAACACCAGTTGAGAATTCTTTTTGTAGTATTTGTAAGATTAGTGTTCCTAATCTTCCCTCAGTACAGAAGGCAAGAGGAAATGTAACAAAAGCTCCAAAAAGGAAAATAACATGGCCCTCTTTTAGAAATACAGATCAAGAAGGCAGGAATACCCTATACAGATTTATGTTTTTGGCATTTTGCAGATGCTTTTATCTAAAGCGACTTACTGTACTGTGACAGTATATTGTTTAAGCAATTGCGGGTCTTGCTCAACAGTGACAACCTGTCAGTCGTGGGGCTTGAACCAACAACCTTGCAATTACTAGCCCAGTACCTTAACTGCTAGGCTACTACTGCCCTATACGAGTGCCAATCCATTGCAGGGCTTCATTCAGCACCCCCAGAAATAGCCGATCATGTCTGTGTAAATGCCCAGCTGGCCGATTACAATGAATGTCAGAAAAAGAGCTTGAAAGTAGCTCCGCTGTATCAATACATTTATTGTATGGTTTTACATGTATTTAGCAGTCATGCTAACAGTCAAAGCTAACAAAAGAAGATTGAAAATGTAAGATTTCTCGCCCTTTGAGGTCAAGCTTTCTAACAGTAATGTATAAAAAATGTCAACTGTCCTTAAACTTTATTTTGTTTATTTTTCTACTTTTGTTACTATTGGAAAATGTAATGAAAATTTAGTCCAGTAATGTATTGGATAGAGCTCTGGATGAAAGACACTAGAGTATTCTGTTAATTTCAGGTCATCTTTAAAGGTTATCCCATCCACTGAAATGATTTAATCAAAGCATCAAGACTCTTTACATGGGAATTTAAGCCCTCAGTCCAATTGCACTTTTAGACTTGATCCAACATTAAGAATGGTTTGATTCTGACGTTCAATGGCAATACTAATCATTAGCTTTAGTGTGCAGTGATTTAAGATTTAAGGGCTTTGGTCAATGCACACAGTGATTAGGGGGCTGGTTGAGAGCACTAGGGTGTCCGTAGAGTAAATAGGCATTTTTATTTATCACCGTGCTAGCCGCCTCTTTGCGGAACAGCGCTCTTCCAAATTGAAATATAGCAGAGTTTATCTTTGTGATTAGGTCTTCAAGTACAGAGCCGCAGGCTATCATCTAAAAACACTCTCCTTTGTCATCTAATTGTGGCAGGATTAATGTGCAAACAAGAGCCACCGGCTGGGATGAGGATTGATTCAGAGTGAGGGCAAATGACAGGCCTTTTGTCCACTCTCGTGCTTGCAACATCTAAGAATTAGTCTTACCCAGAAGAACTTGACCTGCCCTTGACCACTTTCCTCACACTCATAAATAAAGGCACAACTGAGTTTGATGTAATATAGAAAAAAAAAAAACACACGTCAACAACATATGCATAAAACATATTAAAATACAGTGGGCTTTAAAAGTCTGAGACCACTAGTGAGCATGCTTCTAATTTCTCTAATCACATTGTCAGCATAAAACTTTAAATAAAGGGTTTATTCTAAAAAAACAAACAAAAACAAAAAAAACCGCAAGAAATGTAGAATTTTTTAGTATTTGCCACTGTCACCGTGTCAATATATTTAGTTTAAAATGTTATCCTATGTACGCATGTGGATTTGATCTTCTCATCAGCAGTTTGCTGAAGTTAATACAATTGCAGCCCTTGTTTACCTGCAATAAGAAATACTGAGGAATTCTGTAAAACAAAGTTTCACATATGTTGGTATGCTAATTATATGAATGATAAACACTGTATGGAATGTGAGAACATGTAAAAAAAATACATTTACTAAAGATCTCATTTACATTTATGGCATTTAGCAGATGCTTTTTTATCCAAAGCGACTTACAGTTGTGACCTGAAGCAGTTTAGGGTTGAGGTGCAACAATGGTAGCTTGGTGGGGCTTAAACCAGCAACCTTCTCCAGTAACTCCTCCAGTACCTTAACCACTGAGCTCACACAGCCCAGATGTTTACCCTCGCCCACAGTTGTTTTAAGTATTCAGTATTCAGTATTTTAAGTATTTTAAGTAACCTGGAGCAGATTTAGTCTGCATAATGAGTTGTATTGCATATCTTATTACATTTGTATTCTAATTGTGAAATGTCACTTCAGCCCATTTGACCAGTTCCCCTCTGTGTTTAATTAATGAGTAAGAACTGAGAGAAACAAGCCATTGGGGCTTGAAATGGCAATCAAATTATGAGCTAATGAGTAACCCTGTGAATATCATGCACATTTCCATTTGTTATACAGCACCAAGATAATGGCAATTTGCTTACATAACTGAAGGAATACTGGATGATGCAGACGATTAAGAAAGGTGTGTCAATAGTTCATTTATTTATTTATTTACTTGGTCAGTGACAGAATTTACTTCAAAAATCTGATTAAAATAGACATTTTTTTCTGTAATATGTTAGGATGCATTTATATTTTTATCTTGTCTGATGATTGAAATTGATATACTAAATCAAATACATTTTAAATTGTAGAATATCTTAAACATTGCTGTTTATTACCTCAAAAATTGAGAAACATAGCTAGAGCAGAGTCTTTTAGACCAGTGTTTCTTTTAGTCAATCTAGTCATTCAGAGTGGCATGTATATGATAATTAACTGTACCACAGGACCAGCACAGAGCAGGTATTATTGAGCAGGTATTATTGGACTACAGTCAGTCATTGTATAACTACAAAGTGCTTCTATATGGTAAGTGGAGGTGATAAAATGGACAGTGTGTGAAGAAACAAGGATGTGGTTATAATGTTATGCCTGACATATATATATATATATATATATATATATATATATATATATATATATATATATATATATATATATATTAGCAAAACTTTCAGCAGTTCCTTTTAAAAGCAGTCTGATGTTGAAATATGTTTGAATTTGAAGGCTTTGTGTCATAACACTTGGTAACTGTGTTGCATGTTGTATGAAAAAATTACCATTGTTAATAATTACTTGCCCATACAATAGGATAATCACACAACCTTACATTAAAGACACTGGAATACAAAAAATGCAGAAATAAAATATATCATAATGTTTTAAAAAGGGGGAATTGTAAAAAAATGTGATACCTGAAAATTGGTGTAATCCTGTAATTAGTATATTATTATCATATGATTAGACACAAACATGCTTTTCAAGTCTACAGCCTTTTTTATAGTAACAACAATGCAAACTGCAGTTGGATAAAAAGAAGAATAATATTAAGACAAAGCATGAAACAGTTTTATTTTGACACCGTTCTATCTGTTTTGATAGCTGCCACAATAGAACAAGTGAACCCACATCATGAAAGTGAGAGCCATCCAGCGAGAAATGAATAATTTGCTTAACTAGAGGAAACAGTGTGTTAAAAAAACAATTGTGGTGTCCATTAAGGTAATTTATTAAACCCAATTTACTTCATGTCATTCAGATGAATAATGCTTGAATGGTAGAGTGTCTCTAATAATAGCTGGGGAAAATATTCCGCAACATTCAGCATTAACGCTACAGTATTAATGCTGGCATAGACGCTGCTTCAGCCATTTATTTATTATTCAGATACCACAAGCTAAATGAACTCAAACCTAGCTTACATGTACTTGCTTGTTCTGTCACTCAAGTATGCCTACAAGTACACCTACATACCTCCTACACACAAACAGCCATTTGCTTAAGGGTAAACCACCGTGCCTTTATTCTGTTCATTATTTATATTATTTAGTTCTGAAATGTGACCAGCATTTGTCAAGTAAAATGCACTATATGACCAAAAGTATTTGGACATATGACTATTAGCTTCTTGGACATTACATTTTAAAAACAAATAGTATTAAAATAGAGTGACCTCTATGTACTCAGCTATAACAACATGCACTAATTTGAGAAGGCTTCTCACAAGACTTTAAAGTATGTCTGTAGGAACTTGTGCCCATTCAGTCAAAAGAGAATTTGTATGGCTGGGCACTGATGGTCAAAAAAGCCTCAATTGATGTTCCGGTTCATTCCTGTTCAGTGGGGCTGAGGTCAGACAACAAGAATCCGCTGCAAAATCAGCTCCATAAAGCCTCATGGTAATGTAAGGCTCGCTTGACCATGAAAATGGTGACCCATTTCTAGCAACTTCTAGTTTATAGTAAACCTGCATTCTTAGATTACATCTGACATTCTGGACAAATTTCTTGTCAGTAAAAGTTCCCAGTTTTGTTTTTTTCCAACCTAGCCCTATTTACATAGACACAGATAAGTTATCAGACATGTCAAAATCATTAATAAGAAATCAGAGACCATGCTACATTCACATTTTAAAATCTCTGCTATATGTTTTAATCATTTAGTCATAGAAAAAAAGATGTGCAGGAATCATTGTAGGTAAATTTGGGAATCTGTAAGAAAATAATAATGAAAACTGAGGCTTTGTTCCCATTTTTGGCCCACTTTTCTACCCATCTGTGTCTACCACTGACCACTGAAAACTAACCTTCCATATTAAAAACATAGCTCAAGAGAGAGTTCAAGAGAAGCTTTATTGTCATTTCAGCTATATACAAGTACATATTGAAACAAAGCCATGTTCCTCCAGGACCAGGGTGCAACACAGAACACAAGTGCAAGATGATACAATATACACAGTGCAGATAAACAACAGTACAATAAATACAAAAGACATTTCTACTCTAAAAAAACTGACCGAAGCAAGGCTAGAGACAAGTGTACTGCTGGCCGGTACATGGTACTGAGTAAATAATAAGTGAGGTAAATAAAAAACACATTCTCACATATAGTGAGAAGAATTGGATTTGATATAGCAGCAGATATTAAAGAATAAGGTGTAAAAAAATGCAATATTGTGCAAATTGCAAATGATTTATTATTTCACGATTTATTGGCACGGTGGCTCGGTGGGTAGCACTGTCGCCTCACAGCAAGAAGGTCCTGGGTTCAATCCCCAAGCGGGGCGGTATGGGTCCTTTCTGTGCGGAGTTTGCATGTTCTCCCTGTCTGTGCATGGGTTTCCTCCGGGAGCTCTGGTTTCCTCCCACAGTCCAAAAACATGCAGTCAAGGTTAATTGGAGACACTGAATTGCCCTATAGGTGAATGTGTGTGTGTGTGTGTGTGTGTGTTTGTGTGTCTGCCCTGCGATGGACTGGCGCCCCGTCCAGGGTATTACTGTGTGCCTTGCGCCCATTGAAAAGCTGGGATAGGCTCCAGCACCACATCCCCTGACTTTACCCCCCGCGACTTGAATTGGATAAGCAGTTAAGAAAGTGAGTGAGTTTCATGCTCATGTTAAATAGAAATATTAAACAAATCTGGCTATAAAGACTTTGGTACTAAAATCCACCTGTTTTATGTTTTGCTAAAGCAAATCTAGAGCTTGGACAAATTCTGCTGATGTATTTTTGTGACAAATGTGAACTCGCACTTGGTCACATACTCATGTCAGAAAGTTTTTTGGGGAGTGAGGGGGGCTATTGGTAATGACAGTTTTTGTATGTGTCTGGTATTTATATATGCTGGTGCTTGGCATTAATGATGTGTATATCCCAGCTGCCCGTCTGGTTTTTAACCAGCCCAAACACTGCCACATCACCCCACTGCTGCGTTCTCTTCACTGGCTTCCTGTAGCTGCACGCATTCAGTTTAAAACACTGACGCTCACCTACAAAGCCAAAAATGGACCAGCCCCAAGCTACCTTCGTGGTCTAATCAAACCCCGCTCTGTACCACGCAACCTCCGAGCCACCAGTCTCGCTCGACTTGAGCCTCCATCCAGGACTAAAGGAAGACAAGCATCAAGGCTCTTCTCTGTTCTAGCGCCCAAGTGGTGGAATGAACTTCCTCTGTCTGTCCGAACATCTGAGTCTCTTGCTGTCTTTAAAAAACTATTAAAAACCCACCTCTTTACTAAGCACTTAAGCTGACTTGTACTTATTTACTAACATCTTGTTCCATCCTTTTCCATTTCCAAAAAAAAAAAAAAACACTTTGGTTCTAACAGGTTTTAGCAGATTTGTGTTCTTCGACTGTTGTTTACCTAAACTTGAGAAATGAAATGTTCACTTTGGAAGCACTTCTGTAAGTCGCTCTGGATAAGAGCGTCTGCTAAATGCTGAAAATGTAAATGTGTATATAATAATGTAGTTATAATAATGTAATGTAACAATTTGCCTTATTTAAGCATCTACAGACTTGCTTAAAACAGCATCTTATTGTACTTGTACAGTCTTATCTTTATACTTTTGAAATAGTATTAAATCATTCCTAGATCTTGATTGTTTAAGTTTTTATTTGAATATATACTGAACAGCTTTCTGATCAAGCCATCAAATCGTAGTGTCTCTGGTGCCACATTTACATCTGCAGCATTTAGCAGACGCTTTCATTCAAAATGACTTACAATTATGACTGAATACAACTTGAGCAATTGAGGTAATGGGCTTGATCAGGTGGTGGTGGGGTTTGAACCAGCAATCTTCTGATTACTAGTCCAGTACATTTCACCAATGTGGGCACTCTGGGCAGGGTGCCAATCCATCACAAGTCTCCACATACTCGCAGATTTTCCTGCTTATTAATTGAGGAAAGCAAATGGGTGCGAGGAAACCATGCGAGCATGGAAAGAACATGCAAACTCCTCACAGATGGTGGGCGGAGCCGAGGTTTGAACCCACGTTCCCAGGATACTGGGGTTGTCTGTTATGGCACCCATAACACCCCCTATGCCAAGGTACCTACAGCACAGGCAGGAATACAGTCTAGATGGGGCACCATTTAACATGGATGATCTATTATTGCTTGTTTTGGGATACTTTGGGATAAAAGTGTTCTTGATGTAGAAACATCTGTCTTTTGGATGTTTTATATGGTTTAGATTAGATGATTAGAACCTTGTTATTTGGACTATTACTGACTTTTAAAGGTACTGCCAGCGTAATATGTCACTCACACAAAAACAACCAAGCTTTGCTAGCTATTTGTTGGAATCCATTACTTTTAATCAAAGCTTGTGTGGTGGCAAAACACACACGCTTCATCATGGGTCTGATTAGCTTGTTAGCGTTTTCGGACTGACCTTGGAATTGTTTTCTCTAATAAATAGATCTGCTAAAGAAAATTACTGCTTAAAAACGTAGCACTTGTGCATCAAATGGTCAAATCTTGACGACTGTCGTGATTGTCCTGTAATGCTCTGAATTTGATGAAATTTCTAAATGTTTGAAGAAGATCACAAGACATTTTTCAATCGACACCTAATAGAAAGATATTTGTGACAAATATTCCAAACTGAAAGCTTTTCTGTTTTCGCTCGGTTAGGGGTTTTCAAACTCATGATCTGTTTCTGAGCTGCTGCTTATATTTACCGCTGATGAGGATTTTTTTTTCTAGGCTTCATGCCTCACCCTAGTAGGAGCCCATTTCTTATGGGGGTTGCTGTCCTAACATATTTAAGTTCAGCCATCAACAGTGATGAAACACCTGCTGTTGGGGAGAAACAAAGCGCACTAATCCAATATGTATTTCAGACATGTTAAACATCACCTGGTCCCTAGGCGCCAGGCACTGCATGGCCATGGAACTGAAATTTAAAGCATATTTTTCTAATTTGTGCATGGACAATAAATCAAAATTAAGGAGCAGACAGTGAAATTCATTTCACTGCAAGCTGACGGAAAAAAAACGTGGCGACAGCGACCGAACCGCATATGTTGCCTTGCTGTGTATGTGTGTGTGTGTGTGTGTTTGCCTAAATCTGTGTGTAAAGGAGGTGATTTAGAAAAAACAAGCATTTGCTTGCTTATACCTGATTGTAAGTGTGACATGGAATAATATCTGAGCAGAGTATAAATATTACAGAAGCCCATTAGAATTTACTACTTGAAGGACAGTGGTTTCAATGCGTCATAAAGTTTAATGCAAGGAAATATGTGCACGTTTGCATTTTAATGTCCATGGATCAGCCTTCCACTTATATCATAGGTCATTCATAGCACACTGTCTTTAAATTATACAGGAATAAAATCCTTTACAGTTTCATATCAGGAGAACCTTGTTCCAAAATTGAGTCCAAACCTGGTTTTCATATTCTTTTATGAAATGATTTTCTGACCTGCGACAGGATTTGTGCAGCTTTCCCGTTCCTCTTATAAATCAGAGTCAGGTTCAGAATCAGAATAGGTTTATTGGCCAGGCGCACTAGGAATTTGTCTCGGTGGAATAGGTGCATGCATAAATTGAGAAAATACAAAAATAAACACAAGACACAGATGCTGGATATTCCAAAATACGCTTTTATTTATTCATTTGTTTTTAACCAGCAGCTTCAGCTTGGTTATGGTCCTGCTACAGCTGGAAATGCTGGCCACAATGCAGGAATACATCCTGGACAGGGTGCTGGTCTATTGCAGGATAGCTAACATTTACTCGCTTACCTAGGGGCAACACCAGTCCACCCACTGGCATCATTTGAAGAGGTCAAAACTGGACTGAATCAAGTGAGACAAAAATACTGTGGATTTTACTGAGGTAACTGTATATAACACATTACAGATCTGGACGCCCACATCTGGTGCAATGAAAATTCTTAAATTCACAAATGTGCAATATGTAAAGTTAAAGATTATTTAAAATTGATCAGGAACAAGATTGATTGATTGATTATTGATACCCAAAGGTAAATTGTAGTGCAATTTACAATAACAAGCATCACACAAAAACACGTCAATGTAGTGCAAAGAAATAAAAAAAATAAAAAGATATAAAAATCTAAAACATATAAAGATATAAAAGTATAGAACATATTTTATACATCATAAAAATACATCTTATGTATTTTTAGTTCTGAAAGATTATAAACTAATTGGTATTGGTAATTCTAATAAAGATTGGAGTTATCATGTCTTTAACCAAAAACAACAGTCAAACTTAATTAAGTGCAAGCATAAATGCAAGTGCAAAGAAATATATATTCATTTCAGGGTAGATACTTTGAGTATGTTAACATTTGTACTGTAAATCTGCTCTCATGAATATTATGCTACATTAAAATATAATATATAAATCATGTGGTCCTTTTTTGTGATTTTTTGCAGGAATCTTGGTGATGATGATGTCCATATGACAGACATTGACAGCCTTGTTCCTATATCCATCAATCAATGAGCTGAAGTCCTTGGCTACTCATGCGGTAAGTTATGGATATTCCCATACACACCCCGAAATGGTCCCTTCCACTTCGTGTTGGATATACATTTACCAAATAAACCAATTTCTACAGAGAAACCCAACAAACATTATTCTGTATTCTGCTCTTTGTTAGATGTGTTAGCCTTTAGCACATGACGTTTGTGCATTGCAGTTTATGTTATGACTGGAATGTGTGAATGAAGACTATAAACCGATCAGCCATTTACTGACTAGTCCATCTGTTTTTCTGCATGCTTTGTTAGCCCCCTTTCATGCTGTTTTTCAATGGTCAGGACTCTCCCAGGACCACTACAGAGCAGGTATTATTTGGGTATTATTATATTATTCTCAGCACTGCAGTGACACTGACATGGTGGTGGTGTGTTAGTGTGTGTTGTGCTGGTATAAGTGGATAAAACACAGCAATGCTGATGTTGTTTTTAAATACCTCACTGTCACTGCTGGACTGAGAACAGTCCACCAACCAAAAATATCCAGCCAACAGCACCCCGTGGGCAGCGTCCTGTGACCACTGATGAAGGTCTAGAAGATGACCAACTCACAGCAGCAATAGATGTGCGATCTGTCCCTTTACATCTACAAGGTGGACCAACTAGGTAGGAGTGTCTAATAGAGTGGACAGTGAGTGGACACGGTATTTAAAAACTCCAGCAGCGCTGCTGTGTCTGATGCACTCATACCAGCACAACACACACTAGTACATCACCACCATTTCAGTGTCACTGCAGTGCTGAGAATGATCCACCACCCAAATAATACCTGCTCTGTAGTGGTCCTGTGGTGGTCCTGACCATTGAAGAACAGGGTGAAAGCAGGCTAAAAAAGTATGTAGAGAAACAGATGGACTACAGTCAGTAATTGTAGAACTACAAAGTGCTTCTATATGGTAAGTGGAGCTGATAAAATGGACAGTGAATGTAGAAACAAGGAGGTGGTTTTAATGTTATGGCTGATCAGTGTATATAACAGGAGTGTATACACTAGTGTAAGTACATTTATTGGCAACTAATTTAGACAAGTGTGACTGTCAAGGTCCCTGGAAAACGAAGTGTTCCTTATTAGCAGTCTGTTAGTCTGCCTGTTTGCTACGTGCTAACATTCCCACTATAAAACTGTTGTAATTATTGTTTATTTGTACATGTTTGGTTAGTATTTTAATCATATTCTAAAAGTAGAATCATGCACATGAAGACCCTGATACTTCATGATTATTTTTTGCATGTGATTAGTACGGGCTGTTAGATTGCCAGCTTGGGAACTTGGCTGTGTCCCCAACCGCATACTGTGGACTATATAGTGTGCCAGAATATTAATACTCCAAGTTGGAAATCTTCCAAGTTGATGTATGATTTAATAAGTTATTTAAGGTTTGAGACACAGTGAAAATGATGGCTGTACACACTTCTGAGAATCGTTTAATATTCAAAAATCTGACAGACTAGAACCAGGGCTAGTACATGATCTAAACCAGTGCTGGTTTCTATATGAGCTTATTCGTGATTTAGCACTTCTATTGTGTTCAATTCATGTGTTTTATTCATGTGTTTTAGCCACAACAATAGCTAACACGTGTTATAAATCAATTATATAAAGGAAATTATATACTTCAAACATTGTTCCAACTCTGTTCCAGCATTACTGTGCCCCTGTGCACAAAGTAAGATCTACGAGGGATCTTCAAAAAGTTTCCGCACTTTATTTTAGTAACTCTATTTAATTTAAAAAACAAATGACATTACATTTCTACATCGCCTTCTGATGCATTTTTCCCAGCGTCAAACCAACTTTTTAATGCCATCAGCAAAAAATTTTTTTGGTTGAGCATGTAGCCACTGATGCACCGCTGCTTTCACATTATCATCACATGAAAATCTTCTTCCCCTTAAAGCTTCTTTGAGTGGTCCAAAAAGTTAGAAATCAGATGGCGCTAAATCCGGACAATAAGCTCTCTCTCAGTCTCTCAGACACGACCAGTTACTACTCCTTCTGCCCTCAACCTTTCCAACGAAAATATAAAAGTGCAGAAACTTTTTGAAGATCCCTTGTATGTAGACATAAAGAAATTGATTTAATGAAACTCCAGTGGCCTGCACAGAGCCCTGACCTCAGCCCCACTTTGAAATAGCTTTGAAATGAACTAGAACATCAGTTGTGGCTTTGTTGACCAACATGAGTGCCCAGCCATACAGATGCTCTTTTGACTGAATTGGCACAAATTCCCAAAAACATATATTTCAAGTCTTGTGAGATGCTGTAGCTAAAAAATCAGTGTAATTTAGTATCTATTGTTTTGAAATTGGATGTCCAACAAGTCTATGGTCAGGTGATTAAATACTTTCGGCCATGTAGAGTATTTATAAATTCTGGTAAAGACATAATGAGGTTCCAGGGTTATTCAAGTGCTTCATTGTCTATTAAAAAGATTTACTTATTAAATGTTTCACGTATTTATTGTAGTGGGTCTGACAGCATTTGAGAACACTGGGTGCAAAACATGAATACATGCTGGACTCATTAATTTTTAAATTCACTCATTCATGGGTAATTAATAATAAAATAATATATTTCTTACATAAACACAGAGAGAAATATAAAACCAAATACACCCACATGCTGACCTTACATTTATAAAAAATACATGATCTAAGGGTCTTTGGAGATAGACGCTGTCAGTGAAATTTGCTTCTTAATCACCTGAAACCTGCTTTATTGTACAATCATGAGATACATGATTCCTCCACCTCTGTCACACTAATTGATGGAAACATTAAGGATTTTATTCAACGTGAATGCATTGCAGACTGCAGTATGAAGGCGGTCTCTCATTAACAGAAAGCACAATCAGTGATAAACTAGCCATGGCGGCCCGACTCATTAAATGGTGAAGGTTTATTTAAAATCCGAGCAGTGCCTTGTTTCCACTCTATTCTCCACCATATGCATGCATTAATTAGAAAACTGTGGAGGAGGAGTGGATTAGTGTGTATGAGAGAGAGAGAAAGAGAGTGTGTGTATGATGTTTCATGTTTTGCTTCAGCTCTACCCTCTATAACTGAGGATCTAATCAATCTGCCGGCTATTAAGTTTGTTAATTGATAATGCATACAAATTAGGCTGAGTGCTGGTTCTTTGGAGACTTGGAGCAGGTGATTTTAGGCACCAGTCCAAATGGACTTTTAAAGCAGTCAGGTGAAATCTACTTGACAAAATGAATGAACCTACATGGCAGGGCCCTGGTGTGTGTACTGAATGTGTGAATGTGTTTTCACTTTCCTCTAGTGGTGCTAATTCATGCTGCATCACATTATAATACATAAAATATTATATTGATTCTTTTATATACTTTGACATATGGATCAGTGGATTGTCTGGTGCAGGAAAGTCAAGGCTTATGATCAGAACAATACCCCCCATTATGTGGCGATGTTTTTCTACTGCAGGAACTAGCAATTCTGACCGGGTGACTGGCATCAGGAATCAACAGCTATTCCAAGGCTTTTCGAGAGGGAATGTTGTGCCTTCTGTGGTGGAATTAAACTTTGGTAATCTCAATCGCAATTCCAAGTCAACCAAGGTTTGGTTAAGGAATCAGTCCTGGAATATCTTGGAGTGGCCTTCAGTCTCCAGATTATAGTTGGCATGAACTTCTTGATAGTTTTTCACATGAAACCTCTACAGGTGCTCGTTTAAATTGGTTGTATTGTACTTTTTAGCATTTCCAAACTAAATTTGTCCAAACCAACAACATTTTAGTCAAATCAACAGCTAATGTTTTTTGAATTGAAGTTGTTGTTGGTTCATGGTAAGATGTGGAATAGAATGTACACGCAGGGTAGAGTAACCACAGATGTCAGTTAAGTAAAAATAGAAGAAGAATGAACAATGTCTTTATTTGTCATATATACATATACACGTGTACAGTACAATTAAATTCTTTTTCCAAGTATCCCAGCTTCTTTGTAAGGTGGGGTCAGAGTACAGGGTCAGCCATTGTACAGTGCCGCTTGAGCAGATAGGTTTAAGGGCCCTGCTCAGGGCCCAACAGTGGCTGCATTACTATCTTGAACCTGGTTCTCTCTGACCTGTTTATATTAAAGACAACTGCTATGACATATTGTACAACAATTAAACTAGCTTTTTATCATATATCATTTTAATCATAACATTGTATTATATGATACTCTTCACTTTCTACCTCATACATACCTGCATAATGATATACCCATTAAGATTCTACTGTATAGTTACTTATTTTACTCATTATTATTATTATTAGTAGTAGTTGTAGTAGTATTATACATACCGAGTATTCCCATTCCTATCTATCTATTTGTCCGTCCGTCTGTCCGTCCAATCCATCCATCCATTCATCTATCCTATCCATCTATCCATCCATCCGTCCATCCATTTATCTATCCTATCCATCCATCCGTCCATCCGTCCATCCATTTATCTATCCTATCCATCCATCCATTCATCTATCCTATCTATCCATCCATCCATCCATTCATCTATCCTATCCATCCATCCATCCGTCCGTCCATCCATTCATCTATCCTATCCATCCATCCATCCATTCATCTATCCTATCCATTTATCCATCCATCCTATCCATCCGTCCATCCATTCATCTATCCTATCCATCCATCCATCCATTCATCTATCCTATCCATTTATCCATCCATCCTATCCATCCGTCCATCCATTCATCTATCCTATCCATCCATCCATTCATCTATCCTATCCATTTATCCATCCATCCGTCCTATCCATCCATCCATCCATTTATCTATCCTATCCATCCATCCATCCATCCATCCTATCCATCCATCCATCCATTTATCTATCCCATCCATCCATTCATCTATCCTATCCATCCATCCATCCATCCATTCATCTATCCTATCCATTTATCCATTCATCTATCCTATCCATCCATCCATCCATCCATTCATCTATCCTATCCATTTATCCATCCATCCTATCCATCCGTCCATCCATTCATCTATCCTATCCATTTATCCATCCGTCCATCCATTCATCTATCCTATCCATTTATCCATCCATCCTATCCATCTGTCCATCCATTCATTCATTTAAGGTGGGGTCAGAGTACAGGGTCAGCCATTGTACAGTGCCCCTTTGAGCAGATAGGTTTAAGGGCCCTGCTCAGGGCCCAACAGTGGCTGCATTACTATCTTGAACCTGGTTCTCTCTGACCTGTTTATATTAAAGACAACTGCTATGACATATTGTACAACACTTAAACTAGCTTTTTATCATATATCATTTTAATCATAACATTGTATTATATGATACTCTTCACTTTCTACCTCATACATACCTGCATAATGATATACCCATTAAGATTCTACTGTATAGTTACTTATTTTACTCATTATTATTATTAGTAGTAGTAGTTGTAGTAGTATTATACATACCGAGTATTCCCATTCCTATCTATCTATTTGTCCGTCCGTCTGTCCGTCCAATCCATCCATCCATTCATCTATCCTATCCATCTATCCATCCATCCGTCCATCCATTTATCTATCCTATCCATCCATCCATCCATCCGTCCATCCATTTATCCATCCATCCATTCATCTATCCTATCCATCTATCCATCCATCCATCCGTCCATCCATTTATCTATCCTATCCATCCATCCATCCATCCATCCGTCCATCCATTTATCTATCCTATCCATTCATCTATCCTATCCATCCGTCCATCCATTCATCTATCCTATCCATCCATCCATCCATTCATCTATCCTATCCATTTATCCATCCATCCTATCCATCCGTCCATCCATTCATCTATCCTATCCATCCATCCATCCATTCATCTATCCTATCCATTTATCCATCCATCCATCCATCCTATCCATCCGTCCATCCATTCATCTATCCTATCCATCCATCCATCCATTCATCTATCCTATCCATCCATCCATTCTTCTGTCTATCTATCCATTTATCTATCCTATCCATCTATCCTATCCATCCATCCATCCATTCATCTATCCTATCCATTTATCCATCCATCCATCCGTTCATCTATCCTATCCATTTATCCATCCATCCATCCTATCCATCCATCCATCCATTTATCTATCCATTTATCTATCCTATCCATTTATCCATCCATCCATCCTATCCATCCATCCATCCATCCATTCTTCTGTCTATCTATCCATTCATCTATCCTATCCATCCATCCATTCTTCTGTCTATCTATCCATTCATCTATCCTATCCATCCATCCATTCTTCTGTCTATCTATCCATTCATCTATCCTATTCATCCATCCATCCATCCATCCATTAAATTTTTATTTGCTAGCAGAAGAAACCCATGCAGATATGGGGAGGACATGCAAAAGTCCTTACAGGCAGTGATCGGTCATGTTGGGCACCTACCTGCACCACTGAGTTGCCCATAATGTTACAGTTATATTTTATTTCCACTCATTTTATGTAGAAATATGTTCATCCAAGAACACACTACACTCCCAATAGAATAGTAATAAGAGTAGTAATAATGTGATGTGTGTCCCAAGGTGTAAAAGCATGGCTGAGTGGATGAAGGTGTCCAGGTCGTGTTTCTGCGTAAATAAATAATGAAGTTTTAGAGAAAAAAAAGTTGCTTATGGAAATGTATTAGTGTAAAGTGTCGTGTTACTTTCCACCTCGTGGCACGTCGTTAATTCTCTTTATTTATAAAACTTCTGTCTAGTCCAGCCTGAATTAGACACATAATAGCTTAACAAGGATTCCTATTCTAAGCTTCCTACTTGCAAATCAACTAATCCAAATCTCTTTATTGCCACTTTCACTTCCATCTCACGTCATTCCATTTCGGAATCCATCAAAAACGTCTCACGATGCAAATGAGAAAAAAAATAAACATTAACAACTGGCAGGCGCTGTACCGTCAGCCATAAATTAGCAGGCAGACCTGGAATGACACATACCATCAGAGTAACGAGTAATAAAGGCAAAATAATGATCCAAATATTCACCCGTCTTTATGGCTGATGCCAGGAAAAGTTCCATTAATCTGCCACTTAATTACAAACGCACTTATTTGAAATGCAAAATAGTTTTTCACAGCCGAACCAAAACACTCACAGGAAAACAACAACGGCTGAAAGTGTTCTGAAACCTCGCATGTCAAAGATATTAAACTTGGGTGACGCACAGTCATTAACTATATGGCCAAAAGTATGTAGGCGGCCGGCCATGAGCTTGTCAGAGAGCCCATTTTTTTGCAGCTATAACAGCTTCCATTCTTTTGGGTAGGCTTTCCACAAGAATTTGGAATGTGTCTGTATAAATGTGCCTATTTAAAATATTTTTTTAGTATAAAAACCTTAATTGCCACTGGGTTTCCTATCAAATCCCATCAAATCATGTATTTATAGACCTAACTTTGTATACAGACCCAAAATCATGCATGGACAAAAAGGGCCTTACCCAAACTGTTGACCCAAAGTTGGAAGAACATCATTTATTTAATATAATTGGTTGTACACACCTGTCATGTGGGGTGTCCAAAGAATCACTCACACTCTCACTCAAAGAATCACTCACACACTCAATGAAAGAATCACTCACACACTCAATCAAAGAATCACTCTCACTCAATCACTTACTCAAAGAATCACACACTCACTCATTCACACACACTCACTCAAAGAAGCACTCACTCGCTCATCTACACACTCACTCGTTTAAAGAATCACTCTCACTCACTCACACACACACTCACTCAAAGAATCACTCTCACACTGTCACTCACACACTCACTCACTCAAAGAAACACACACACTCACTCACTAAAAGAATCACTCACACACTTACTCAAAGAATCACTCACACACTTAAAGAATCACTCACACACTGACTCACTCAAGGAGTCATTCACTCACTCACTCACTCACTTACTCAAAGAATAACTCACTCACACTGTCACTCACACACTCACTCACTCAAAGAATCACTCACACACTCACTCAAAGAATCGTTCACTCACTCACTCAAAGAATCACTCACACACTTACTCAAAGAATCACTCACACACTCACTCACTCAAAGAAACACACACCACTCACTCACTAAAAGAATCACTCACACACTTGCTCAAAGAATCACTCACACACTTACTCAAAGAATCACTCACACTGACTCACTCAAGGAGTCATTCACTCACTCACTCACTCACTTACTCAAAGAATAACTCACTCACACTCAGTCACTCACACACACACTCACTCACACTGTCACTCACACACTCACTCACTCAAAGAATCACTCACACACTCATTCAAAGAATCGTTCACTCACTCACTCAAAGAATCACTCACCCACTCACTTACTCACTCAAAGAATCATTCACTCACTCACTCAAAGAATCATTCACTCACTCACTCAAAGTATCACTCACACACTGACTCACTCAAGGAATCATTCACTCACTCACTTACTCAAAGAATAACTCACTCACACTCAGTCACTCACACACTCACTCACTCAAAGAATCACTCACACACTTATTCAAAGAATTACTCACACACTCACTCACTCAAAGAATCATTCACTCACTCACTCAAAGAATCATTCACTCACTCACTCACTTAAAGAATAACTCACTCAGTCACTCTCAGTCACTCACTCACTCACTCAAAGAATCACTCACTCACTCACCCAAAGAATCACTCTCTCACTCACACTCTCACTCATTCAATACTCAAAGGTACTTTAAGATCAGCCAATCAACATTCTGCATGTTTTAAGGAAGTGGCCATCCCAGAAGGAAACTCTCAACATTAGGGAACATGCAAAACCCCTCTCAGATGGTGACCAAAGGTACGGTTTAAACCCAGGTCCCAATAACATGGGGCTGTGTGGCACCCATTCAGGGTTTTTATTCTCTTGAAATGAACTGACATTTTAGTGTGAAATTTAGCTAATTAATTGTAAAATAAAATGACACCTTTTTTACTTTACTCTTCACCTAGCATATATGGCACTGCTTATTTTGAGGTACGTATGATTGGCATGAAGATATTGTAGTTTTCAGTCGTGGAAGTCTAATACGGTGTAGTTGCCTGTCAGATCAGTTTGTGTACTTGTCTAGCTTTGCTGTGCATACATCCCACTGAGACAAAAAGATATCCAAACTTGCCAGCTTCATTTTCTAATCAAAGCTATGTGATTTGGTCAGTTTTGCCACGTTGGAGACATTCCCTATTACAGAGATAAATAGCGGTGGGCCAATTGTCAACCCAAACTTGTAAGCTAATAAATTATTCCAATTTTCTCCCAACAGATTTCTCTAGAGACAACTGCAAGGAAATACACTTTTTGATTAGTGAATTTTCTGTGTGTGTGTGGAGGGGGGGGGGGGGGGGGGGGTGTACTGCATGTGTGAACGTGTGTGTGTGCGTGCGTGTGTGTGTATGCATGTCGACTTTGATTAGAGACACCGCTTCTCGGGTGGATGTTAGCTGAAGGCCTGTCAGTTTCTAATGAACTGACGGAGGCTGCATTCGCCCAGCTCTCCCAGTCTGGGAATGGTGGGGAAAATTAGCCTTAGCCACTATATCCTCTCTGAGATGCTGCAGCGTTTCAGGGACGTGTGACTGAATAGTAATGTAGCCAGCGCGCGGGAACGTATCCAATGTGACGAAAATTACTCGGTAAGGTCACTGAAAAAGTAACATGGATTGAATTTATCTAAAGCAGTGCTGAGCCTGGCAGACACAGAGGAGCTGCAGATATCGTTGGTCTAGAACCTCTCTAGCAGTCCAGGCTAGATCCCCATCCCCATGCTAGATTGGCATGCTCTCTGTGTACCAATATGGGGTTTCAGCAGGTTCCTCCACCTCCTAAAATATTCCAATAGGTGCAAAGGCTACTCTCAATTGCTCCTAAATGAGATAAAGTGACTGTTATGTAGGGTGAATTCCTAAATCGAGTCCCATTTTTACCTGGTGAGGTTCTGAATCCACTGTGACTCGAGCATGATAAAGCGGTTACAGAAAAGAAATTCATTATTGAAAAAGTAAATAAAGCGCTGTTGAGCCTAGATCACTTCTACACACTATAAAATACTGAGACCTTTGTAGATTTTATTTTCTCAAATTGTACTACAGAAGAACTTAAATTTGTGGAGAGACAGTGGAGAGATATAAAGAGAAAAGATGTGTAAATACTACACAGAAATATTAAGCTACTCTTGTCTATATTATAATTTTTTTTTTCTGTTGGCTGCTCCCATATTTTGTGGTCACCATAGTGGATCTAGTCTGCATACCAGATTTGGCACAATTTTCATGCCTGGATGCCCTACTTCATACAAACCTCCTATTTTTAATCCGGGGCTTGGGACCAGCACTGAGTGCGCACTGCAAATTGCACCTCCCAATGACAGGACTTCAGCTGTTTAATGATCCACAGTTGTTGCATTAATTGCTGCAGAGGTAGACTGGATTAAGTGACAACTGTTTTCCAAAGTACTCTAAGCCCCTGTGGTTATATTTATCACAGTAGCATGATGGTTTCTCATGCAATGCCATCTTAGGGCTCAAAGGTCACGCACATTTATCATTGGTGTCTGGCTTTGCCCTGTTTGGACTGAGATTTCTCCGGATGCTCTAAATCTTTTCATAATGTAATGTATGGTTGATGGTGAAAGACCAAAATTATTGGACCTGTCACCAATTTACCTGCTTATGGAGGATGAAGGAATACTTAACTGTTTAATCTTATTTTGCCCCCATCCTAACTTGTGTTGTGTGTTGCAGGCATTAAATTTAAAGTTTGTTGCTATTTACAAAATACAGTCAAG